>NW_026726833.1:0-63034 GCF_029784015.1 Lycium ferocissimum
CTAACCTCGGATCACGAGCCCGTAGTCCACGTCCCTCGCCCCACCTTTAAATGTGCCTTTTCATATTTATATTATCTTTCTCATCACAATGTATTTTCGTTCCACAATCAATAAGGAATGTGAACATTCAAAAATAAATATAATAGACATAAGTCACCATGCCACAAGTCATATCAAGACTCACGGATCAATTTATCAATATCAAGAATACAAGTCACCCTATCACGAGTCCCAACAAGACTGAAGTCACCCTTCTATCAAATGGGGATACTCTACGAAGATGCATACAGTAAGAATACATGTCATCATGCAACAGCCACACCCAGACTCAGACTCAACTCATCAATAATACGAATAAGGAATCTCTCTCAAATCCACAAGGAAGTAAATACTGATGATTCCTGCATGCTCAATACATAGAATAATGACAACATGAATACTTAATGGGGACACCTACAATTTAGGAACAGGTCGCTCCCACCCATGGTACAACAAGACTCTATTATGGCCAACTCGGTAATTGCACATACCCACCCTCTAACTAGATTAATAACAAACCATAACTACCACTTTGCTTCCCTTTTCGACATATCAACTACGCATCTTGTTTCGCTTATTTACTTAATGGTAAGATGCCCACAGAAATCAGCATTCATCTTACCCCACACACTATCCATCGGAACTTCGTGTCCGAAGACCTAATCATGCTTTCTCCCGTCAATTATATAACATATATACGATTTACTAATCAAATTCTAACGTAAGTAAACCATAACCTACCTCATTGCCGAGCAGTTTTCACGAACGGTCATGGGATATCCACCATCCTGTCTTGGAGCCAGAAACCGTGATAGAAAAATCTTTAAGGAGGATAACGCGAAGGATGTTTGGAGGGCTTCTCCCTAGTCGTCACCAAGTGTTTTACCCAGGGAATACCCTAATGACGGCTTAGAAGAGGGGTTTTGTGGGCAAGAAGGGTTAAATCCTGAAATAAGTCTTTAAATTACGAGGTCCACGCGCCTTTGCGACGGGCCCGAACCATCGCTATAGCGGCCACTTACCAGTTGCGACCGGCGAACATATCCCCCGGGCCCACAACTCTTTAACTCCTGTCTAATTTCAACTATGAGTAAATATTACACTTAAAATTCCCCCGTGGACCAATCTTATGATGATACACTTGGTTTTCGTACACGGGCTGCGGAAGGTCAAATAACGACCAGGCTAGTCGTTACATCAATTCAGCATATAAGTAAGCTGACTATCAATCTATTCGATGGGTATATAAATAATAGTATATTATTTTAAAAAGTATAGTATATATTTTGACTGGTGAAATTTAAATCACAAACACATAAACATGTGTATTTCTCCATGTTTTTTTTTTATTTCCACTAACTTAAAAGAAATCAATATTCGTATGTTAATACGGGGAGGGAAAACAGGCTTTTGTGGTTAATTTCTAATTACGTCTAATTCAAAAAGAAAAAGACTAAGGATATCTATAGTTTTTAGAACAAAATAATCATAGGACTTATGAGACTAATTCAAAATTATAATTTAGAATTAAAATATGATATTACATGAATTATAACAGAATAGTAAATGATAATAATTAATTAAAATATAGTAGTAGGGAAAATAATGTATAATTTTGAGACATGGATTGCGTAAAGTTATTTGTACTTTGAATTGAAATATAAAAATTGTCTGAATTTGATTCTATATCGTCTATATATTTTACGAGCAAGAAAAATACATTTAATCTATCTTTTTCTTATATTGAAAGGAGAGTAATAAGTAAGGACATTAAGTTAAGTTTCAACCTAATAAAGAATTACATGGAAACAATATTAAAATATTAAGTAGTGAATAATGCAAATAAAAAAATTAGCAAGGACAAAGATAAAAGGGATAATTACACTCAGTATCAATTGGGGTACCAATACTATCAAATTTAGCCCACATTTGAGTTTCTTGCCCACAGTAGCCCATCTTTAGTTTAAACAAAAATTACTTTTCAAAAAATTACTCATTCCCCTCTTCCTCCCCCTCTCTCTCCACTGCCTCCTTCTTTTTCATTTTTTTTTTTTGTTTTTTAATTTTTTAAATTTTTTTTAATTTTAATTTTAATTTTTTTTTTTTGGAGTTCGCCCTTTGCCTCCTTTTCTTTTCTTTTTTTTTTAATTTTAATTTTAATTTTTTATTACTATTTTTTTAATTTTTTTTATTTCCCGTCTCCCTCTGTCATGCCAGATCTTTAATATTTTTTTTAATTTTGTTTTAATTTTTTTTATTTCCCCTCTCCCTCTGTCTCGCCGGATCTTTGATGTTTGAACAGTTGGTTCTGGTGGTGGTGTTGGAGTTTAGGAAAACGGAACTACGAGTGATATTTGTATATGAGTGTATAATATTGTATGTCGGTGTATATGGATGTATACGCCGAAGAACGGAACTCCGGCGATGACTATATATGGGTATATATGAATGTATATGGGTGTATAATATTGTATATGAGTGTATATGGATATATGGGTTATAATATTATATAATATTGGATATGGGTGTATTATATTGTATAATATTGTATATGAGTGTATATGGATATATGAGTTATAATATTGTATATGGGTGTATAATATTGTATATGAATGTATATGGGTGTATAATATTGTATACGGGCGTATATGGGTGTATATGGATATAAGGGTTATAATGTTGTATATGGGTGTATAATATTTGTATATAGGTGTATATGAATGTATATGGGTGTATGGATTATAATTTTTGTAAAATATTGTATATGAGTGCATAATATTGTATATGAGTATATGGATTATAATGTTGTATAATATTGTATATGAGTGTATATGGGTGTATATGGGTATATGAATTATAATACTCTATTAAAAAAAATTAAAAAAATTAAAAAAAATAAAAAACAGAAAAAGAAGGAGAGCGGTGGCGAGAGAGAGAGAAAGAGGGAGTTTTGGGTTAGAGCTTTTGCAATGTAAGTTTTAATTTTATTTTTTGCAATGTAAGTGACCCAATTGTATATTTATGAAATTTCCCCTAATATAAAACAAAAATTCAACGTTGAAATATTGGATACATTTTTTCCAAACAATAGAGTAGATAATTTAAAATAATAATCAAATTTCTCATACAAAAAATTTATTAAATTAATTTAAAGATCAAAATTTTATTGTAAATAAAAGAGAAGAATGTAAAGTTTTTATTCATATGATACAAATAAAAAGGGTTTAAGTAGTAACAAAAGCTGTTTTTCAGAAGTGAAAAACAAAATCTTCAAAAGCACTTTTAGAGTATTGATCAAGTACAAATTACTGCTCTAATATTTGTAATAGAGTGTAATGCATAAGGTTGATCATTACGAACGTTGAAATTTAAGTTACTCAAGCCAATTTTTTTAGGATATATAGTTGGAGAAAAAGTGTTAATTCAAATAATGATTACATCAAATGTTAGAATACTTTTCAAATTAATATCAGCAGAGATATTTTGGATATTATCGTTTGACATGGGCACATGACCATTAATAAAATACATAGGGACAATCATTATCTTATGTTGAGTTATTTTTTTAAGAAATTTATCTTTAAAAATGAATAGCTTTTATGCTACTTTTCACGGTAAGAGAGACGAAAAGAGTTAGTGATTTTAGTTTATGATGATAGTGGACAATGTTTACATTTTTTTTTTGAATCCCAAGATAACCCGCAGCCGCTACAACCTCTGCCCTTCGGGTGAGCACTTTGTCGCCTTTGCAGGTAAACCTTTGTGTAATAGCGCACCAAACCACACAGGGGATGTAAACCGCACTAGCCAAGCCCTATGCGACATATTACTTATTTAATTTATTTAAATAATGTAATATTTTATGTTGTTTTCGTGGTAATTATATGGTATTTGTTTTCATTCAAAAATTATTTGGTTATACGATTTGTTTCCATTTGTTTCATTTATTTTTTGTTAGCATAAGCCGTTAAGCTTGGAACTTGAAGTCAAAATAGTTATCTTTGAACTGCTAGAAATTGCGATAAGTATGTAAATAAGTGTTAAATTTATTATTTTAAATTCACTTTTCCTCTCACATGTTGTCTTAAATAAAAAAAATGTGTTCTACCATCTATATATTATCACCAATACGATCATTACGCACAAATGTGAAAGAAAATTTTACATTTTAAGCAAAATTTTACATTTTAAGCACAAGGAGTAAATGCACCAAAAACATATTCAAATAAGTATATAGTTGCGGAAACCATATAAACTGTGTTTCAATTTTTGAGAAACTAATCAGTAGTTGATATGCTACTTAAACGGATAATTTAGACAGAACAAACCTCCTTTACAAATGTATTGCATATTATTCAAAATAAATCATTCAAGCACGTTTGGAAATTAGTAACTAGGAAATGAATCATTAAGATTACCGGATTAAATATCGAAATTATAGCAGATCAGAAAAATTGGTCTAAAATTTCAAATTAATAAAAGAAATTTACAGCAATGCATCTATTTTTTCAAACATAAGTAAATTCTTTTTTTACTATAACTTGGGTAAGAAACCATTAAAAATACCAATTAAAGACTGTGGCAGGCGAATAGTTGAGTTTATAACTTCAATAGTGGCAATTTTTCATATTTTCTACTTTGATATATAAAAAATTTTATGATTACTTCTTTTATATAAATCGCGCATCGCGCTGGTACGAATACTAGTCTATATCTATATATATAAAACAGGAGAGGTACAAGCAATGTGTTGGGTTTAATTGATAGATTGAATGGGAAATGGAGGGAAAAGAAGTGGAGCGAAAATGAGTTGTTCCTCTTGCTTTATGAAATGAGCATTTGTCCCTCATTGGTAGTGGAAAGAAAAGTTCTCCTACTTAAAAGTAGAAGTACTCCTTCTTGTTGCTAAAAGGTTAAGAAGAGGGTCTCCCCTCGCGCCGTCGTCGTCGCTCTAATTAATTAACTTATCCAATCCTACCCGTTAGTGACCCGGATCCGCGTGTCGACCCCGCGACCCGGTTCTTTCCCAGATTTTATTTAAATTTCCCACCGTTTTTAAAGTGACTATTCGAAGGGTTGCAAACCTTGAGAAAACGATACTTTCATGGCTATAAATTCGTTTGATTCCTCGAAATTTTCCTTACGAATTTTCGAACTTCAAAACTTCTTCTTCTTGCACAAATAAATTCCGGTGTAATTTTGCCATTGAGTGGTTTCTTGTGCCGTTGTTTTTTAAATCTGATGAGGTGATCGTTCTATCCTGGGAGGATATATTCCATTAACCTCGGGTACTTGAGGGGAATAATTTCCTTAAGGACACACTGTGCATTCAGTGGGGCTCGATTTTCATTCTTAAATATTTTTTAATTTGTTCTTACTTTTTCGGTTTCTATTTTTCCGTTTTCTCTCTTGGTTTTTCGAATACTGTCGGTTGTTTTTATTTTCGAAATTATTTTTTGCTATTTCAACGTTTTTGCAATATAGTTTAATAACAATCTTAAGGAAATTATATTTTATATATTAATCTATATTCTGTTTTGGAGATTAAAACCTGTGTGGTTTTCTACTCCGTATGAAATTTCGTATTCTGACTTGAAGCTATAAAAACTTCGTTGGAATATTAAAGTTCATACTTGTACAACGATTTGAAGAACATAAAAACTTCATCGTTGTTGTTGTGAAAAGTTTGCTATTCTGATTATTAAAACAGTTTGTCAATTTTGACGGTGAAAAGAAATGGCAATTGAAAGCGCTACTATACTAACATTGCGGCAACAAGCTGAGGCTAGCATTGCCACCAATGGAAAAACCGGGAAATTTTAGAGCCAACTTCAAAGGGTGTTCTTTTGGCTTACCACTCTTGGTATGCAGAAGTTCACCAACGAAGACCCTCCTGTGCCTGCTGCTGATATGCCAGCCAATGAAAAATTTATGATTGCTGAGGCGTGGAAACAGGCAGATTTTCTATGCAAGGGCTACATCCCACGTGCTTTGGAAGATGATTTGTACAATGTCTACAGTGCTATGAAAACTTCTAAAGAATTGTGGGATGCACTTGAGAAGAGGTATAAGACTGAAGACGCATGCTTGAAAAAAATTGTGGTTGCCAAGTTTCTAGAATATAAAATGATAGGCAATGAGCAGATTTGGAACCCAAGTTCAAGAGCTTCAACTTATTTTTCATGACCTTATTCTTTGAAGGCATGATAGTTAACGAAGCATTTCAAGTGGCTGCAATGATTGAAAAGTTGCCTCCTTCGTGGAGAGATTTCAAAACTTATCTAAAGCACAAGCGCAAGGAAATGAAGTTGGAAGATCTTGTGATTCGTCTCAAGATTGAGGAAGATAACAAAACAGCCGAGAAGAAGTCGCGTGGGAATTCAACGGTTATGGGAGCGAATATCGTTGAAGAGGCTGCCCCAAAAAGTAAGAAAAGAAAGAAGTCCACCGGACAAAAGAAGGAGCAAGCCAAGAAAAAGTTCAAGGGCAACTGCTATAATTGTGGGAAAGCTGGCCACAAAGCCCCAGATTGTCGTCTCCCGAAAAAGGACAAGGGAAAGGGACAAGCCAATATGGTGGAAAAGAATGATGACATGGATGATTTGTGTGCAATGCTATCGGAGTGCAATTGGTTGGAAACCCAAAGGAGTGGTGGCTTGATTTTGGTGCCACTCAACATGTTTGTGCTATAAAAGAAGCATTTGCAACCTACGCTCCCGCTGGACCCGAAGAGGAACTGTTTATGGGAAATACTGCAACAGCCAAGGTTATGGGAAGATACTTCTGAAGATGACTTCCGGCAAGGTGCTGACTCTCAACAACGTTCTGCACGTTCCAACAATTAGGAAGAATTTAGTTTCAACCGGACTACTCGTCAAAAACGGGTTTAAGTGCATCTTTGGTTAGTGAGAAAATTGTAATAAGTAAGAATGATATGTTCATAGGAAAGGGCTACCTCACCGAGGGCCTTTTCAAACTCAATGTAATGGTTGTTGACAGTATTAATAAGAATTCAGCTTCGTCTTACTTATTGGAGTCAAATGATTTATGGCATGTTCGTTTAGGACATGTCAACTACAAAACCTTGCGAAAATTGATTAATTTAGAAGTATTGCCTAAATTCAAGTGTAATAAATCAAAATGTGAAATCTGTGTTGAATCTAAGTTTGTTAAACATCCATATAAGTCTATTGATAGGAATTCAGATCCTTTAGACTTAATCCACACAGATATATGTGATATGAAGTCAATACCATCTCGCGGTGGGAAAAAGTATTTTATAACTTTTATTGACGATTGCACTCGATATTGTTATGTGTATTTGCTTAATAGTAAGGATGAAGCAATTGACGCATTTAAGCAATACAAGAACGAAGTGGAAAATCAATTGAATAAAAAGATAAAAATGATTAGAAGTGATAGGAGTGGAGAATACGAATCTCCTTTTGCAAAGATATGTTTAGAATATGAAATTATTCATCAAACTACTACCCCCTACACACCACAATCAAATGGAATTGCGGAAAGGAAAACCGAACATTAAAGGAAATGATGAATGCTTTATTAATAAGTTTTGGTTTACCGCAGAGCTTGTGGGGGGAAGCTATCCTCACAGCTAATCAAATATTCAACAGGGTGCCCCACAGCAAAACACAATATATTCCATATGAACTATGGAAAGGAAGAAAACCCAACTTGAAATATTTCAAAGTGTGGGGGTGTTTAGCAAAGGTCCAAGTTCCTTTGCCCAAAAGAGTAAAATCGGACCAAAAACTGTGGATTGTGTTTTTATTGGATATGCTACGAACAGTAAAGCTTGTCGGTTTTTGGTTCACAAATCCGACAATCCCGAAATTCATGTTAATACGGTAATTGAATCAGATAATGCTGAATTCTTTGAAAATATTTATCCGTATAAAATTGAATGTGAGTCATCAAATGAAAGATCTAAATGATCGCGGGAAGAACCAAAGGAAAGTACACCAAGTGAAGAGGATCCAAGGCGTAGCAAACGTCAAAGGACATCTACTTCCTTTGGACCAGATTTTGTGACATTCTTGCTTGAAAATGAGCCTCAAACATTTAAAGCAGTGATGTCTTCTTCTGATTCAGCATTTTGGAAAGAGGCAGTCAATAGTGAGATTGAATCAATTTTGAACAACCATACATGGGAATTGGTTGATCTTCCTCCTGGAAATAAACCTTTAGGATCAAAATGGATTTTTAAAAGGAAAATGAAAGCTGATGGCACTATTGACAAATATAAGGCAAGACTTGTGGCCAGAGGTTATAGACAAAAAGAAGGTCTTGATTACTTTGACACATACTCGCCGGTAACAAGGATAACATCTATTCGGGTGTTAGTGGCACTGGCAGCCGTACATGGTATTGAAATCCATCAAATGGATGTTAAGACAGCTTTCTTAAATAGAGAGTTGGAGGAAGAAATTTACATGGAACAACCTGAGGGATTTGTGGTTCCTGGTAAAGAAGGGAAAGTGTGCAAACTTGTTAAGTCGCTTTACGGACTAAAACAAGCACCCAAACAATGGCATGCTAAATTTGACCAAACAATGTTGGCAAATGGATTTAAGATCAACGAGTGTGACAAATGTGTTTACATTAAAAACACTCCAAATCATGAAGTCATTGTTTGTTTATATGTTGATGACATGTTGATAATGAGTAAAGATATTGCCGATATAAATGCTACTAAGCGCATGCTGGCTAGCAAATTTGATATGAAGGACTTAGGAGTTGTTGATTTGATCTTAGGCATCAGAATTCATAAAACTCCACAAGGTTTAGCATTATCGCAGTCTCATTATATTGAAAGAGTACTTGACAAGTTTAAGTATTTGAATTTCAATGTTGCCAAGACTCGATTGACGCGTGAGCTATACATTTCAGAAGAATGAAGGTGAAAGTGACTCACAATTGTATTATGCAAGAGTGTTGGGAAGCTTGATGTATATCATGAATTGTACGCGACCAGATATAGCATGCGCTATTAGTAAATTGAGTCGATTTACAGGTAACCCTAATCAAACTCACTGGATGGCAATGAAACGAGTTTTGGGGTATCTGAAACATACCCAAGACTATGCTTTGCATTATAACAAATATCCCGCCGTGATCGAGGGATATAGTGATGCAAATTGGATCACCGGATCATCTGAAGTTAAATCCACGAGTGGATATGTTTTCACAATTGGGGGTGGAGCAGTGTCTTGGAAATCATCCAAACAGACGTGCATTGCTCGTTTTACGATGGAATCTGAGTTTATAGCTTTAGACGAGGCCAATGAAGAAGCTGAATGGCTCCGGAATTTCTTAGAAGACATTCCATTCTGGCCCAAGCCTCTGGGACCTATATGCATACATTGTGATAGTCAAGCAGCAATAGGTAGGGCAGGGAGCGTTATGTACAACGAAAAATCTCGTCACATACGACGGAGACATAATATCGTGAGACAACTACTCTCTAGTGAAATTATCACTATTGACTATGTAAAGTCTAGAGATAATGTGTCGGATCCACTTACAAAAGGCCTAACTAGAGAGGCGGTTGAAAGATCATCTAAGGGAATGGGTTTAAGGCTAAGGACAAGTCATCATGGCGGTAACTCTACCTAGCAGACTGGAGATCCCAAGAGCTAGGTTCAAGGAGATCAAACAACGTTGTGACTGACGGTTCGGCATTGTCAAATAACTTAATCCATTCTCGTGATGAAGACAATGTTCAGGAACAAGGATAAAACGTTAAGGCTTTTTAACGAGTTAATAAAGCTTAAGTTTTTTAATGGTTTCTAAGTTTGGCAGGTTTGACCAAATAGTGTATCTACGCAATAACACGTTTAGGAATCACCTATGTGAGTGTGAAGTGTAAGCCGCTTCAAAGAGGATGATTGTAAAAAGCCCATTCTCTATACACTCATGAAACCAGGAGGTGTTCATGGCTGAAACGAACACAACCGTAAGAACCATAGACGGTAAAGGATTAATTGTGTGACATGTGGTTGTCTAGGTATACATCAAAGCTCGATGGTTCAAAGATATCAAATCTACCGATTGACCGAGTATATCCAACATATGTTCACTACGGAAAGTTCAAAGGGAAACCTACTTATCCAGATGCAATTAATCCTTGCTTGTAAATTACACACTTGTCCGTGCATTCCTCTATCTTATAGCCATTCCCCATTCATGTGGGGGATTGTTGGGTTTAATTGATAGATTGAATGGGAAATGGAGGGAAAAGAAGTGGAGGGAAAATGAGTTGTTCCTCTTGCTTTATGAAATGAGCATTTGTCCCTCATTGGTAGTGAAAAGAAAAGTTCTCCTACTTAAAAGTAGAAGTACTCCTTCTTGTTGCTAAAGGGTTAATGAAGAGGGTCTCCTCTCGTGCCGTCGTCGTTGCTCGGCGCGGCTTCGGATTTGGATTTGGATTTGGATTTGGTCAAATGATCTGATTGATTGATAATCTTTTTGGACCAAATTTTCCTTAATTTTAATTATTTAATTAATTAATTAACTTATCCAATCCTACCCGTTAGTGGCCCGGATCCGCGTGTCTGACCCGCGACCCGGTTCTTTCCCAGATTTTATTTAAATTTCCCACCGTTTTTAAAGTGTTGTTGCTGAAGGGTTGCAAACCTTCAGAAACAGTACTTCCATGGCTATAAATTCGTTTGATTCCTCAGAATTTTCCTTACGAATTTTCTGAACTTCAAAACTTCTTCTTCTTCTGCACAAATAAATTCTAGTGTAATTTACTGCCGTTGAGTGGTTCGCTGACACCGTTGTTTTAGGTACCGATACACCGGTGAGTAAGATCGTTCTATCCTGGGAGGATATATTTCATTAACCTCAGGTACCTGAGGGGAATAATTTCCTTAAGGACACACTGTGCATTCAGTGGGCTCGATTTTCATTCTTAAATATTTTTTAGAGACTGTTCTTACTTTTCATTTTTGCTTTTTCCATTTTCTACTAGTTTTTTAGAATCTGTCTAGTTTACATTTTCTGTTTTCAGAAATTATTTTTTGCTATTTCAACGTTTTTGCAATACAGTTTAATAACACAATGCGGTTAAGCCAAGTGGCAAGCTAATAACAAGCCACTTGGCAATTTTAAGACAAAATTTACTTATTAAGTTAAGTTATGTAATAACATAAATTTGAATTGGAAGTTAAAGTTTTTGAATCTATGGATAGAATTTTGAATTTAAATTGGCAATGTAACAATTTTTTTGTTATAAATTGCATTATAAATTTTTGAACCGATAAGAAGCTAAGTATTGAATATTGAACCAATATCAACTACTCCTACTCCTACATAAAAGCTAAGTATCATTGCTAAGATCTTTTTACTTAGGTAACTTATCTATTTATTTGAAGAAATTAAATTCAAATGGTAAAATAATGAAAATGAACTAATGATTATTAATCGAATTTCAAAACCTATCTACGTCTATAATCAATATCGACATCAATATTTACATCTACTGTCTATTAAGTATCTACATGACACTTAAAGAAAATTTCTTATTCCTAAGAATCATAGTTATTCATTTATGAATACCATCCAAATCTTTTGTAGAACACACACACGCCTACACACCATTAAAATAAATTTTTTGAATTGATTTATGAGTTTTTTAACAAATAAATAAATAATGTTCTTAAATTTAAATTGAAAGCTGTCTAAATTTAACTTAATTATAATTGATAAGATCTTATAATATATCAACAAGTTTCTTTTTCGTGCTTTTATTTACTGAACTTGCGTTTTAAAGTCTTAAATTTGAATTGAAAGTTATTTAAATCCAACCTATATAGCTATATTTATTCATTTATATATATCTGGATCTTTTACCAACTTTTGTAAAAATTAATTTTTTCTAACAGACAAAACAAGAAAACAAAGGAAGGATGAAATGAAGAAACGTAGGGTAGCAGTAAAAAAGCAAGAATAAGGAAGCCTAACCAAATGGTCTTCTTTTATTTTGAACTGATCTCATCATTTATGGATATTTCTCTCAATTCAATTTATCGATTATAAGATAAGGAAATCTCAGAATCCTATCATTTCAATATGCATTATATTTAAAATATATATATTTTTAACAAACTAATATGATATTTGAATTTGAATTTAAATGAAATTTGAGTTGGAGTGAAATTCCAACTTCTCTACCCTTTTTTATATATACTCCTAAAGTGATATATCGAGCTAGACTCTCTTTCTTATTGATCATTAGCTCTATTCGTGAATTATGTTTACTGCATTTTTCATATTCTTCATTATAAACTTTCACTGTTTTAGCGTTTTCTTTTTTTACATGCAGATGAGTGATGATCACTGGATTATTTTCTCTGTCTACTATATATTATTGTCGTGAACTCAAGCAAGAAATATTTTTCAGTTTAATTATTCTGATTTTGTTTGTTTGATTTTTAGTAAAAATGAATACATCCTATTAATGATGGTTATGGTTTATCTATTTAATCCAATTTTGGGAGGAATTTCGAATGAATTATCTAAAGGAGGAAAGAAAATTTAGAAATCAGTAACTCAATAGCTTTTTGTTCGATAGAAAATATCATTTCTTCTTTATTATTTATTGACATTTTTAAAGTGTTTTCCTCGCAGTCGTTTACATAACTGTTTTTTCTGCTACTTCTTGATTAGCACAGAATTTTTCATAGATCATTCTACCCACTTATGTTGCATCGGTAAGTAGTTATGTTTCTTTTAGCTTGCTATCTCTTATATTTATCTTTATTAGTTTTCTTTTAGTTGTAACATGTTCAAGACAAAGCTTGACACTTTGCGGAGTTAATTATGTTGAAACGGAGGGTTCCTAATCTCACATTATTTTTCTTTTGTACTTCCTCGTACAAACCCATCTGCTGCCTCCTCGTTTTTTTTTTTTTTTTTTGGCCCTTTCAATCACAACATTTACTTTTTACTTTTGCATTTTTTGTTCTTTCCAACCATAGCTGCCATGTGATGAATGTTATGACAAAAATTGATTAATTTTACTGTATATATTATATATAATATAAGAGTGGGACAATTAGCCTTGTTTTGTTGTAGCTTATATCTTTGTGATGTTAAATGGGATTATATGCTTAATTTATCTCTTCAGTTATGTGTCTTTTTAATTATTTTTTTTACTTTAATTCTTATTTGCAACCATGCATCAGTTTATACATGTTTATTATGGAAGTCTCACGGTTTGCTCTTTTTTATACAGGCTCCTCATGAATATACCATTTTTGATTGAAGATCATAGTTTCATTGCAAGCAGGAAATTTACTTCCTCATGCAAGGTAACACTCTCATTTTCTACATATAAAGATCCATAAGAATGTCTTTAACATGTGAAAATTCTTAGAATCAAATGGAATGAGATCCAGTATGTTATTATGCACTTCTTGAAAACTAATAGTGTGAGATATTTAATTTTGAATTTAAATTGAAAGGTATGTAAAGATAGTTGAATTAAAATAAAATAAATTTAATCTGAATTTAAATTGAGAGATATGAAAAAATGAATTTGAGATAACCATATTTTAATTGACATAAAAAAAATTTAATTTGCTTTGAATTAAGAGAGAAAAATATTTTTATTTGTAATCAAATTTTAATCTCAATAGGCGTAACCATTGGACTATGGATGTTATGGGTATTGTCATTCGCTCTTATCCTGATAGGTAGCTTATAGGTTTGGTATAATATTTTTTTTTAATGTTTTGTCAAAAATTAGTTCATAAATAAATTCATGCAAAAACCATTCAACATCTTTAAAGGATTATCTAGATAGTCATATTCGTGTAGGATAAGGATCAATAGGATTTTAAATATAGTGTATCTCAAAAAGTTCACTGACTGATATGACTATAATATTTTAGTTCAAATCTTATATATACCTCATTGGATAACAAACAAAATAATGTTAGATTTTCTTTCAAGATTTGGGTAATTATAAATCAAGCCTCATTAATAGTACATGTAGCATTTTTCTTTCTTGCATCTCATTTTATTCTTAGGTGATAACTCAAGAGCTAACTCGGATTTAGTATACATATTTCTATTTTAATGCATTTATATTAATTAAAATTTATTTCCTGTTGCTTGATGACTTATTTAGTTCAATATTACTATTTTGATTAGCAGAAAAAAGAAAGACAAAGGAAGGAGGAGAGAAAATGAATGACGAACTACAAAAAAGGAAGGAGGAGGGAAGAACAACGGCAACTTACTTGCAACTTTGAAATCATATTTTCATTATGAAGGTTGTGTCTCCAAATTTACCAAAGCCCTTCGAAGTTTAAAAGATATATAGTTTTAATGAACTATTCCGCTAGATTATCAAAAAATATCACGTTTTTCCTCTTTTGCTGTTCAAAGGGCATATTTTAATTTAAATTCTCTTAAATAGTTTGTATTGAGACGAGTTGGTGATTGATAAATAGCAAGAAGGCACAAGGTGGATTTTTCTCACCTTTGTTTCTATTTATTTATTATTACTTTTTTAAAGCTTGATTTGTACTTATGTATTTATTGGAATATTTATTTTCTTAATCAAACTTTTTCATATTTGAACTTTAATTTTATTTTTTTATTTCCTTCAGATTTCAAGGGAATTGTTGGATAAATAATTCCAAAAAAAAAAAAGTTCTCAGCACATTAATTAATTATTGAGATTTGAGTCTTGGCTTTCAATAATTAATCTTTTATCATTTCCAATGTTCTTCGTAAATATAAACACTAAAATCACTAGCGTAAGAAGAATGAGACAATGAAGAATTTATAGCGTGTGATAATATAAATTTTGCTCTTGATGAAAAAATGTGTGCGGATCCAAAGATTTTTATATTGGATAAAGAGGTATAGTGGTCTTTTTTTTTCCGAATTTCTTTAGGTATAATCCTTGATTTTTTTTTTTTTTTAATTTCTGTTCTTCAAAAGTTGATTTGTCATTTTAATTCTCTCAAAAAATTTGTGTCGTCATAAGCTGGTGTATACCAAGGAGCACAAGGTTAGATGTTATTTTCGTACCTTTACTTTTTTTTCTTATTATTTTTAAAAAGCTTCATTTGTACTCATGTATCCACTGCAACTTTTTTTTAAAAATTATTTTAACCAAATTTCTTTATTTTTGAACTTCGATTTTTTTTTGTTTTTTGGTTAGATTTTCAAGGAGCTGTTGAATAAATATAATTCAAAAAATGCTCTCAATATACTATTTACTGAGGTCGATCTTTGGAAGGCATAGTTGGTCTTTTATCATCTTTGATGCTCTTCGTAAATTTAGCACTAAAATCAACAGCTTAAAGAGAAGGAAATAATGAAGAAGAATTTGAATAAGAAGTAAATCTCAGGGTTTTGGCAAGAAATGCAAGGATGTTATTATAAAAAGGAACATATACTTACTATCAAATATATGTGGATAAAGAATGGGAAAACATTGTATTGAGTAGTGTATATTATTATATGATATGAGTTAAAGAAAAAGAATTAATAGTTGCAATATATAAGGAAGTATTTTAAGACATTGGACTAAAAATTTTAGTAATAAATTAACATCAGTTGTACTTTTTGCACTACATGTTCTTTCATTTGGTTCTATCATTGATAGTCCAATCTTTGATGTTTCTATTATTTTCCAATATTGAACTCATGGTCGGATAGTTATTCTGCATGGGCAATAATATTTAGCCAAGTCGCAAATTATTAGAAAATCAGAAAAATTCATATTTATAAGTAGTACAATAACATCGAGTGTAGTTAATTTTGAATTGAGTGTGCTTATATTTTGAATCTGATTTGAACTATAAACCTTTTAAATTGAGTGTTGTTAATTTTTTTTTTTATTTAGATGAAAGATAAGAAATTCATTTTTAGTATAAAGAGGAATTAAGATAGGAGTAATAATTTAGAAAAACTTAAATATTAATATAAATTTTTCCAGTGAATATTAACAAAAAAGAAAAAGAAAGGGGGTGGAGGGGGAGCAATTGAAAATAAAATCTGTGAGAGATAATCATAAAAATTAGATATCAAAATTAAAGAATATTTTGACATCCTTTAATTTATTTTTCACGCGTAGGAATATTAGAAATTGACTTATAAAGAGAAATTAAATGATCTCCAAATCTCCACAAGAATGACAATTTATAAGTAATTAGATTTGTTATAATAATAATAATAATAATAATAATAATAATAATAATAATAATATAAACTAGATGATAATTTTCAATGATTAGTTTCATTTCATACCCACCGCGCATCTCGCGGGTATGAATACTAGTATATAAAATAGGAGAGGTATAAGTAATGTGGTTAAGCCAAGTGGCAAGCTAATAACAAGCCACTTGGCAATTTTAAGACAAAGTTAATAAACATTGTAATAATAATATTTTAATTGAGATTAAAAAAAGTTTTGAATTTGAACTGAAAGATAAAGATCATTTAGAATTTAAACATAAAATATAGATATTTGAGTTTAAATTGAGTTTGAGATTATCAGGTGATGTATGTATGATACATTCTGAATTGGTTACCAATTATGTGTATCTTTGAGTTTATCTTCTTTTTGGAGATAAAACAAATCAAATTTTAAAAAGAAAAGAAATATTTCAACATTTTAGCATGAATTACGTATAAGTCTAGAATTTGATTTTAAACCAAATTCAATGTTTAGCCTTTTTTCTTTCTTCAACTGTCTTTTGTTGCAAATCATCTTTTAATAATAATAATAATAATAATAATAATAATAATAATAATAATAATAATAATAATAATAATAATAGTAAGAATAATAATAATAATAATAATAATAATAATAATAATAATAATAATAATAATAATAATAATAATAAAATGACAATATATATATATCAGATTTGTAATAAGAATTTTGAATTGAATGAGAGAACAAAATTTTTAAATTTGGATAGGAATATAAAACTCAAGTTTCAACCATACAGCATTTTTCAACTCCAGCCAAATTTCAAAATCGGATGTGTATCATTTATCCCTTTCCGAGTAATTGTGTGTGTGGAGTCTTTAATCTACTTTTAATTGAAAGTTAAAACATTTGAATTAATTATTATTAGTTTTTATTTTGATTTGAGATATAAATTTTGAATTTGATTTGAAGATATACAATATCTTTCAAAGATAATCCTAAAGCTCGGATTCTATCCAAATTTCTATAGATGTACTCAGTCAAACCAATCAGTAATTCAAACGGATATGTAGATAAGATGAAGATAAAATATTTAGAAATATATATACATGCATATTTTAGATATATTTGAAGAACTCCACCAGTTCATGAATTCTTCCACGTTTTGTTTTTCTTCTTCTCTTGTGCTCAAATTATTTGCATTTTGTTGCTTTCAAAATTGTACCGAGCTTAATTATCTCTTAATTGCAGGACGTTCGACATGTTGAAGCGACTATTGAGAGAAGAGCTTTCGAGGTAAAGCAACTCATCATTTTTTATTTTTTATTTTTTATTTTGAGCATCCAAGTTAGTTTTATATTAATTACGTACAAAAAATTTTACAAGCTGAGTCAGTGTCATTTGATTTATGTGATAGTAGATAATTAAATTTTTGGAATAGTAATTACTTCTTTATAATATATAAAACTAAACTAAACTATGGAAGCTCCACTTATTTAATGATTTGGACTGCTAGTAAGGTTCTCAATGAGGTTTTACCAACATTTTTCTAATATAATTAATTTTAGAATGGATAATGTGTTAAAATAAGTATAATTTAATCTTATATGTCACCGAACAGATTTTTAATATGCACAATTACTTTTTAAAAATTGAAACCATGTGGTAGTGAATCAAGTACTAGCGTGTTTCAAGAAAGTGAGGGTGGGGGGGGGGGGGGAGCAAATCAAAGAAAAGAAACTAGATTATTTAATGAAAGCAAAATTGAATATTAAAAGTTAGTTTATAATATTATATTTATTACTTTTAAAAATTTCGAGGAATCTATATAGCCGTAATCCTTAATGTAGGAAAAGGATAAATGGTATCTTGAAATCCTATCTAAGATCTCTTCAAAAAATTACTCGGTAAAGCATTATTCTTCAAAAAAACATATCATATTCCTAATAGCTTATCAACTCGTATTGTTTTTGAATTTGAATTTAAATGAAATTTGAATTGAAATGAAATTTCGTTTCTTAACCTCTTATATATACCCCTTCATGTAACACATAAGTCAAATAATGTTTTCTTCTTAAAGTTACTCCTCTTGCCACCTATTTGATTTGTCATTATATTTGTACATTAGTTAAAAGAGTCTCCATATGCTTTAATTTATTTTTTGGTTTTTGTTGTGTTTCATAGTGCGACAAATGCCATGGGAAATGATAAAGATATGACTCTGTTGTGTGAGTTGAATGAAGATTTTTGTTTAATTAGTTCATTTTGTGAGAATGATTTTATATGACTATATCATGTGATGTGGTATTTTATGATTTAATCTGTATTGTTTTCCACCATTTTGTTGCATAAGTTACTTTCTTGCTTTGAAACTTTCATTAATATCTACAATGAATTCATATCATAAGATTTTTTTTTTCCAGTTTTGTGCGGATGTTTTGGCGGCATTAGAATGTTCAAAGATAGATTTCAAGAAGATAAAAGGTTTCGATCTTAAACTCGGATTAATTGGTGGGGGGTGGGGGGGGGGTGGGGGGGATCATTATGATAGAAGATACAATTTACTAATAATTCCAGAGGAAGTTGCTTTGGTGTTTGGGAGATTTTAAACTTTCTATATGCGATAGGTATATTATTATTGAAACATAATCTGAACAATTACTAAAAATAAATAAACTGAATGTTGTCTATTTAGCTATGCAATATCTTTCAAATTTTTTATATGGTGAAAATGGTTACATAGAGGCACATTCCTTTTTATGGAGATGCTGAATAAATTGTAGAAGGCTAGATAATATTTTACTTACAAAATTCAAGAAAGAAATGATGTAGTTCCAACAATTGATTTATAAGCAATGATCAAATAGTTGATATTTTGAAGTATATTAAGATTCATCAAAAATAGTTAAAGAGTTGATATCCATTAAGTGTTAGCAAATGTTGTTTTCAGTTAATTTTATTGAAATTTATCTAACATTTTACTTCATTATTTTTTGTTACTTTCATTGAATAAAATATACTTAATTTTCTTTATTATTGAATTTGTTTGTCATATCCTCAGATTTATTTAGAAGTCTTTATACACTTACATGGAGAATCAAGTTGTTATGGAATCACTAAATAGTATAATAAAATTAGGAAATAATTTTAGCCACTACTGTTATTAAAATCATTTATGCTTTGGCCGTGCATTTTTATTTTCCTGGTTCTACAAATACTTTTCTATGTAATTCTTTGATGAATATTTTTCATTCAATGCTTTGGATATATGCAATATCTAAACTCTTTCTTTATTATTTTTTGGTACCAGGCAAGTCAAGTGATTAACTTGTGTAGGGGAAATTATATATTGTTATACAAAAAGAAATAAATTAAGAATAAAAAGAAAAGAGAAATAAGAGAGTTGTCTAACCAATTCGAAATACCATATATAAATAGATTCAAAGAAGAAAGTGAGATGATAAATGAAAAGTCAAGGTAAAATTTCTAGCCTTGAATATTGTGGAAGCTTGAAAGCGGGAGGAGGCCATAACACAATACTCACACTTAATATTTACACTAAAATTTATAAATGTATTTATATGTGTTACAACATGATGAGTAACGACATAAAACCAAATAACAAATTAATAAAATGCCACTTTACAAGTTAATATAATAATAAAGAGATGTAATAAGTTTCAATCGTGTGTGTGTTGGGCAAAGAATATTTAGTCAAGTGACTTATTACAAAACCACAATGCAAATTTTAGATACTATTAACAGGTAATCCAAAATCTTGGAGAGCATTTGCTCTTAAGTGTGTTTATATTAAAATTTGGTTTGAAAATGAACTTTTTAAAATTAACTGTAGTTAAAGTTTTTTTTAATTGAAAGATAAAAGAAAATATTTTTAGTATACGGAGAAAATAAGATAGGAGCAATAATTTGGAAAGATTTGAGTTTAATATAGATTTTTTTCAAGAATAATAATATAGATTGGAATGGGTAAATAATTGAAAATAATATTTGTGATAGAATATTGGTATAAAAATTAGATTCCAAACTTTTATTTTTTAACTTAAAATCATGTTAAGAATCATTTTAACAATCTTTAATTTACTTTTCATGTATAGGAGGAGTATTAGAAATTTACTTATAAAGATAAAATAAATGATTTGAGTAAAATGTCAATTTAAATATGAAGCAATTAGATATGATGTGATATTATAGATAAGATATGAGTACTACTACAATTTGCAATGACCGCGCATCGCGCTGGTACGGACATGATACGATCCTACTTGGCACACCTCATTTCAAGACTTACATCCAAGGCCAAGATATGGGACTTCAAGCTCTACAAGCGGCATGGATGATAAGGATGGCGTTGAAGGCCTTTGGAGGCCCATACAAGCCCCACAATGAGGCCTATGATGTGTGGGAGGTGACTTGGGTGAGGCTTGAAGAAGAAGCTACTAGAAAGGGGACCAAATGCGTAAAGTGGCCAAACGTGCAAATAAGGACATTTCTGCAAATTAGCTACATGTGCAAACTTGGACAAGGCGGGGGAGTTGGCTATTTGTGCAAAGAAGGTTATCTTTGCAAGAAGGTTGATTAGAGGCCATCTATGCAAGGAGGGCGTGTTTGGCCATCGAGGCCAATTCTTGAATTAAAACTACACTAAGAAGACTAGCCAAACAAGGCCCTTACTTCATTAAGGGTAGCGATTGTAATTCTTTATTAGTCTTCTTACTTAGCACTGTATATATATAGCTTGTCTTTCATTTCATTACTTAGATTTTAGATTGGATGAATTATGTATTGAATACTCTAAAAGAGTGATAGTTTGTTTAGGGTTAGCTTAGTTAATGGTGGATTCCCTTTGTTGGTCTTGAACCATTTTTCCATTGATTTCATGAAGGGTTGTTCATTTGTGGATTTCAATTGAATTTCCTTGCCTTGATTCAAATAGCATAGGTTTTTTTGAATTGAATCAAATTGAGAGGGTCTAGGTTTCATATACTTAGGTTTGCTCAAAGGTTCATTATTCATCGGTAGTCTTTAACACGTTTATCCTCTATTTCTCATCCCCTTTCTTCAATTCTCATCCCCAATTTCTCGTTATCTTTAATTCCGCGTTTTTGTGATTGATTTGGTGTTTTCCCCAAATCGATTTGTATCATTTGGTATCAGAGCATAGGCTAAGAGATTGTTCTTACAATTTCTAATCCTAGGCTCAAATTTGAAAATCAAAAAAAAAAAAAAAAAAAAAACAAATTCGAAATTCCCAAAAAAAAAAAAAAAACCGAAAATTTGTTGTAGTTTTTTAGTGGATTTGAGGTCAAATTTGAGTTCCTTGATATTAAAAATCCCTAGGTTTCAAATTTCGTGGCATTTAAAGGTGTTTTGAAGATTCTACCATTGTTGAAGGCTTGAAGGTTTGAAACTTGAAAGTGGATCTTGGTGATTGAAGGAGAAATTGGCTTCAATTGGTGTTGGGCTTTGTTCTCTTAGTTGAGGGAAGCTTAGATCCGGATTTTGGTACAAAAACAAGTTGATTTGAAGATAATTTGAAAATTGGGTGTTTTTTATGTTCTTGAGCATCTTCATATCTTCATAGGTGTTCTTGCAAAGTTTAGAAACTAACAAAGTGGGTTTAGTGATTCGGAGTTTATTTGGAGCTAATTTTTGTTGGGGTTTGTTCTCTAGTTAAGGGGGAGTTAAATTTGAAATTTTGAGAGAAAAATAAGTTGATTTGGGCATAGATTGAGTTTTGGGTGTTCTTGGTGTTCATAAGCATCTTCATATCTTCATAGTGAGGAAGAAGACCAAAAGGAGTGTTTGATCCAAATGGTCAACTCAAAAGGGTGAAAAAGGTGTTTGTGTGGGCCCAAGTCAAGTCCCAAATAAAAAAAAAAAATCAGAAATATTTAATTCAATATTCTAATTTTTCAAAAAAAAAAAAAAAAAAAATTGGCCACGTCATCTGCCACGTCATCGATGACGTCATCATCTGACGCGCCTCTGACGCGCGCGTGGGGTCCAAATTCAGAGAGTGGGAGTTTTGACACTTAGAAAAAGTGTTGGCAGATTTTGGTCCAACTTTGAGAGGGCATATCTTTGTGTGTATAAGGAGTTACGGGAGCCATAATATATCAAAATTCAAGTTCGGAGAGTCTATTTTCTGAATCAACAAGCCACTCATCAACCAGAGGTCTGTAGAAAAAGTTATAGGCGTTATAAAAATATGCTGCAAGCTGTTCCGAATTTCTAAGTGTTGGTCAAAACTTCCAAAAATTTGTCTAAGTGTTTGGCTAAGGTTTGCTCACTTCTTCTTCTCATTTCTTTGATTCTCCTAGCTAATTAACAACTAGTAATTGATCCTTACTTGGTTGATTAACTAGTTCTTGAGTCCGATTCTTTCGTGCCAATTCTTTTCAAGCTTTTCTCATTTTAATATCGTTGAATCTTCTGGCTCAAGTTCTTTTGTTTTATCGAGTCGTCCGTCTTTCGATTAACAAGAATCTATTCCTCCACAAAGGTTAGCAATCTTGTGAATTGATTTGGATTAAAAGGGTTCTTGACCAACCTTGGAAGAAGCTTAGGTTGAGAGGTAAGTTTGAGTGCAAACACGAGTGACGTGAGGAGCTTTTGCTACTAATCTTGTTTGCTCGTTTTGTAGGTACACGAAGAGGAGACATAAGGAGAAGGAGATATAAGGATGTCATCCATATCTTCCGAGTCTTGTGGAGATGATTTTGAAGGTTATGCCTCAAGCAATGGAGGTATGACTATGATGGATATAGAGGCTATGAGGGAGATAACATGGGATATGAGCATCACTATTCTTACAATGAATGTGATGGTGATGGTGCTTTATGAGTTGTATGAGGAACATGGTCGATATGATCATAACTCGTACGAGGGTGAAGAATACTACTCCGAGGGCACCGCGAGGCAACACCTCATGAAGCTTATGAAGAAGGAGTAGATGGGTATGATGAAGAGTCCATGGTGGATACGAGCATGAAGAGTCTCATCCTACACACCATGGACATGGGGGTGAACCGAGATATGCTCCTTCCTCACACTTTCGATATGAACCAATTGGTGGGAACTTGCAAGAATGGGAACAATATGGTGATGATGAGCCTATTGACTATGCACTTTGTGGTGAGTATGCTTGCGAAGATAATGGGCTTGCATATAATTCTTATGAGGGGTCTTCTAATAGACATTCACATGCATCGCCTTGTGATACTTCCTATTCCAAGCAAAATGGTATAAGTGTGTGGATTGGTTCGAGTAGGAGTAGTCCAAGGAGGAGAAGAGATTATACATTTCCTAATCCAAGAAACACAATGAGATATGATTCTTATCCTAGAACGAATATGCCATGTTCTCACGGTTATGGTGTGGATGCTAGGGAGGGGAATGTTGATAGGTGAAGGAAGTAGAGGGCATGCAAGATCTCAAGTGAGAAAGGACCGAGAGGCGAATGCTTGAGACAAAAATCACTTTGCTTGGTAGTGCGGGGTATGTTCTCGTGTTGGATGATTGGAGTTATGGCAACTACCTTGCACCTCAAGCGGTTGCGCAATTGGGTATAGAATGTATGATGAAACAAGACCCTTACTATGATTCACGAGGGTTCTTGGTTGATAGGAGCGCGGGGTGTTCTTTACCCGTGGCGACTACCAAGAAGAAGAGGTTTGGCGTGATATACTCCCACTAGACCATTGTCACATGTGTTTAGGTAATCCTTGGTTCCAAAAGCATAGGGTTTCATTTGGGCGAAGGTGGCATGAGTTTGTAGTGGACAATGATGGAATGCCTCTCTTTCCAACCGTACTTGCCATAGGTGGAGGGTCCAATCCTTCGCTTAAGCACAAGGAGAAATTAGAAGAAATGCACCGCACAATGTTGGGACACTTACTCAAACAATGGGAGGGAGATAAAGAAGAGGAAGAGAACGAGGTGGAGGGTTTTCCCAACCCTTCTAAAGAAATATGACACTTGTCCCAACTCCAATGAAATTGAGAGAGAAAAGATTCGAGGAGTAAGGGAGCGAAAAGTGACGACTCTAGAGAGGAAAAAGGAGAGGATGTGAGAGTGATGTGAGAGAGTTGTCACAAACTCTATCTAACCCTTGTAACTTTGCTTTCTTTTCTAGTGGTCTTGTTGATAGTGCAAGTATTATCGGAAGCAAGACAAATGATAAACCTCAATCTTTGAAGGATTTTGAGGTAGTTAAGAGCTTCCCGAAGGGGCAAGTGAGCTCCAAAGATGACACCCGAGGCAAAGGAGATGAATGCGAACTTCAAGGTACAATAGCTAATCTTAACTCTCTAAATGATGTGAATGAACATGTTGTTGAAGTGAGTACAAATGATAGCTTTTCCCTAAATGAGCTTAATGAATCTTTGCCTTGTGATGTACCTAGTGCTATAATGACAATTGACAATGTAGTTGAAATGGATCGTCCAACACTAGTTGATCCTATTGATGACTATCTTGACTCTTCTCTTGAGTTCAAGTTGTGTCCATCTAGTGTTGATCCTCTTGGTTTGCATGTTAGTACATTGTCATATGAGATGTTAGGACACCCACTAGTTGATCCTAGCGATGACCGAATTGATTCTTCTAGCAAGATCAATTTGCGTCCAACTAGTAGTGTGGTTGCTTGTGTTGATCAATTTGTTTGCTATGAAAATTCACTATTTGAGGAACCTTGTGATGTGCTTAATGACCCTCAATTTAGTGATAATATTGGTACAATTGATCATTTACCTAGTCGTGTGCATGAAAGTATTGTGGAAAGTGACCGTTGTCTTTATGAGAGTGGAATTGGATGCTTTGATATTTCAATGTTAATTGATCCTTCCTCTTTATAGATAATGCGTTATTTGATATTGACATGACTATTGGGAATGATGAACCTAGTGGGATGTTTGGTAATATTGAGCATTTGGTCTCTTTTGGAGGCTATAATGTGATATGTAACCCACTATGGAGTGATGACACTCTTTCCCATGATGGAGATCCTCCTTTGAAGGATTGTGATCCATTTGTGGGGAAGGAAAGTGTTACAAAGGAAAGTGATTCTTGTCTAGAAATTGCAAATTCTTCCTTTCATGTTCATCTTCATAATAGCCTATTGAATGATCTTATTCTTGAACCTAATAGTGAAGCTACATTTGAGAATGACATGGATCAGGAAGTTATCTTAAGTGATACCTTTCTTTATTACTTGTTTGCATATGACCTCATGTTGTCACGAAGCTCTTATTTGTGTTGGGGTGCATCTTATGTTGAGGAAGGTACTTGTGGGGTAGTTGGTTGTTTTATTGACTCTAATAAGTGGCTATACTTCCCATTTGACCCGTGTGTTACCTTGTTGGATTTAGGAACACCTTATTTGGAAAATGAGTTCCCATGGTGTTTCTTGTCAAATAGAACCAATGTAGTATTACATGCTTTGTATTTTGCATCCATTGGTTTTATTACTCTACCCTCATGTCATGAACCTTGGAGGAATCAACTTTCTTGATACCTCATGTGTGCACTTGATAGTCATGATTGCTATTGATGTGTGGTTGTACCACAAATTTGTCCATCCTTGGCATGTATGTGTGGTTATTACTTTGTGTGTTAACCCTCAATCCTTGAGGAGTATGTTTTCGTATGTCTTCCCTTGGGTTTTGCCGTTTTAGGTTCGGATTCGAGGACGAATCCTTTTTAAAGAAGCTTGGGGAGGATGATACGATCCTACTTGGCACACCTCATTTCAAGACTTACATCCAAGGCCAAGATATGGGACTTCAAGCTCTACAAGCGGCATGGATGATAAGGATGGCGTTGAAGGCCTTTGGAGGCCCATTACAAGCCCCACAATGAGGCCTATGATGTGTGGGAGGTGACTTGGGTGAGCTTGAAGAAGAAGCTACTAGAAAGTTATTACTTTGGGACCAAATGCGTAAAGTGGCCAAACGTGCAAATAAGGACATTTACGCAAATTGGCTACATGTGCAAACTTGGACAAGGTCGGGAGTTGGCTATTTGTGCAAAGAAGGTTATGCTTGCAAAGAAGGTTGATTAGAGGGCCATCTATGCAAGGAGGGCGTGTTTGGCCATTCAAGCCAATTCTTGAATTAAAGACTACACAAGAAGACTAGCCAAACAAGGCCCTTACTTCATTAAGGGTAGCATTGAATTGCCTATTAGTCTTCTTTACTTAGCTTGTATATATAGCTTGTCTTTCATTTCATTACTTAGATTTTAGATTGGATGAATTATGTATTGAATACTAGGAGTGATAGTTTGTTTAGGGTTAGCTTAGTTAATGGTGGATTCCTTTGTTGGTCTTGAACCATTTTTCCATTGATTTCATGAAGGGTTGTTCATTTGTGGATTTCAATTGAATTTCCCTTGCCTTGATTTCAAATAGCATAGGTTCTTTGAATTGAATCAAATTGAGAGGTCTAGGTTTCATATACTTAGGTTTGCTCATAGGTTCATTATTCATTAGGTCTTGCTTTTATCCTCTATTTCTCATCCCCTTTCTTCAATTCTCATCCCCAATTTCTCGTTATCTTTAATTCCGCGTTTTTGTGATTGATTTGGTGTTTTCCCCAAATCGATTCGTATCAGGATACTAGTAAATAAAATAGGAGAGGTGCAAGCAACTTGGTTAAGCCAAGTGGCAAGTTAATAACAAGCCACTTGGCAATTTTAAGACAAAGTTAAAAATAAAAAAAATTGTAATAACATTTGATTTAAATTTTAAATGAAAGATAAAGATGTGGGTTTTAAATTGGAAATGAGTGTCACAAATAGCTCTTCAAAATTTAAACGAAAGAAGATTAGGATATGGTTTTCGAATTAGAGTTGATGAAGTGATAAATATTCTGAATTTGAAAATATAGGATCGTACATCTTATATTAATAGTTTGAATTAATTGGTAAGATAGAATCAATTTGAACCTAATCTTGAATATATATACCTATTAAAAGGAAAAGGAAATACGAAGGTAAAGAGAATTTGGGTTATCGCCGGAGTCTTCTTCCAATATTTATTTGATTTTATCACTTCTTTTATTCAACTCAAACCTTCTCTAATTTTTTTTTTAAAAAAATCTTATACGATAAGATTAAAAATATTTAAATTTGAATTTTAAATCATAACAGCTTCTAACAGTTCGGATTATGATGGAGTCTTCTTTTATATAACAAAATTGCAGATATCGCTACTAAATACTAAGAAGAATTTTATATATTTGAAGTATAGCTCTATATAATAAGATACAACTTCAACTTAGTACAAACACTAGCAGAGGCGGATCTACAGCCCATTGAGGGTGTTCACCCGAACACCCTCGGCAAAAAATTACACTGTATATATAAGGTATTTTTATATGTTTTATGTACATATATAGATTTTGAACACCCTAAACACAAGAGTAGGGGTTGGTTCAGTGGTTTAGGGTGTTCAAAATTCACCTTGAGGTTCCAAGTTCAAGCCTCGGGCACTACATTTTTATTTTCAAACCCCCTCAGAGAATATCCTAGATCCGCCACTGATTACACTAGATCAAAATTTTAAAACACTATCATATTACTATCAAATTTTTTCCGTCTAATTTACGGAACGAGCGAAAATCAGCATGTGTATTATTAGGTGTTACATCTCTTAAAATTATATTTATCATTAGTTCTTTGTGACATTTGCTTGATATTTAGTAGCTTTTGGTGGTACATTAATGAATTAGTGATATTTTTTTCGAATTTAGTATCTTCTTTTTATTGTGCTGATTTCATCTTCGTCTAAATTTAGTAGAAATTTTTTGGATTCCTAGAGATCTGATTTGTTTTAGTTGATTCCCATCCAGCTACTCAAGAGTAATAGATTCTTTTCTGGAAGGTATACAAACTTGAAGTAGTATCTGCTGAATAAAGATGGATTTGATTTCTTGAAAATATTTTCGTGATACACAACAAAGCTCAGTAGAGAAGCTTGCATGGACATTCTAATGGTAAGAAAATACGACTTGGAATATCTTCATTTTTTTTATGATACAAAGTACTACCATATATTGTAATTTTGAATTAGTGATGGGAAGTAGTTTGGAAAATGTCTACTTGATGTGATAATGTAAACTTACGGTTTGCATATTATGGAGTTCGTCATATATTGTTTTTTGCGGGGCATAATGATTCAGAGTTAAATGATATACTTATAAGTAATTTGCACCAATTATACTCAAAGACTTATGCCCTCAAAGTATCTAAGGTGACAAACCGATAACTCAAGAAATGAAGTACAAGTTGGTGAGTACTTGCTTTGAGTACTATTAAATTTTTTTAAATTTTGTTGGTTAATGAGTACTGTTAGTTAGATTAGAGTAATAGTAAAAGTTTTGTTAGTTGTTTTAAATCTCAGATTTTCTTTTTATCATAGATGTATAGTTGAGTTCTCTATAAGTTATTGAGTATGGTTATTATTAACTTTAATTCACAATGTTGGCTTATTTTAATTTGTTCTTTTAGTACGCATTAGGCTCTTAAAATATACTTCCTCCGTCCCAATTTATGTGATATAGTTTGACTACGCACGGAGTTTAAGAAATAAAAGAAGGTTTTTGAAACTTGTAGTCTAAAATAAGTCATAGATATTTGTGTAGCTGTGAATCATTTTATTAAGAGTAAAAGAGGAAGTTTTCAGTTAAATTATTTCTAAATATAGAAATGTATCATTCTTTTTGGACAAACTAAAAGGAAAGCTCACATAAATTGGGACAGAGGGAGTATTACTTTATTTCTTACCTTTATACATATGTATTTGGTATGTGCTTGTGTTTAGATTGACCAGTGATCAGCACAAGTGATAATAAATCAATAAGTAATAAATCAATAAGAACTACTAAAGAAGCACCAGAGAAATATTGCATGAAATGGTTTGATGCAACCCAAAAAAAAAAAAAAAAAAAAAAAAAAAAAATAGAAAGATAAAAGTATTTGAATTGAGAGAAAAAAGTAATTTTAATTTAAATTGAAAGACAAAAATATTTTGAAATTGAGATTTCTTTTTTTTTTTTTTTTTTGCATTTGAAGCATATCTTAGTGTGTATAGGGGGCCAAGATATCACGATATGAGATAAGATCCTGGAAGTTCAATACCATAGAAGGAGATTTAAATTTAAAAGAAGTAAATAAAAGAGCTTTTATTGTAGCTATACTATAGAGAAGGAGATTCAAATTTAAAAGAAGTAAATAAAAGAGCTTTTGTTGTGGCTATACTATATCCTTTAACCCATGTCATGAGTAACATAGAATAGGATATCTGTAGCATCTTTGTGTTACGGGAAATCTTAGCAGCATGAGAGGTAAATATATTTTGAATTGGGTAAAATGTTTTGAATTTGAATTGAAATGTATAAAAATTTGAATAGAAGTTAAAAAAAAAAAAGACTTTTCTTATAAATATTATTTAATTATGGATGTCTATCTTTAGGAGAAATATTAGAACTTATTTAGTTACGGTCGATAACTACTCAATGGGTATCAAAATATGGTGGACAATCAGTAATGGATATATACTTTTTATAGTCAAATTTTGAATCACGGCTTTAAGTCTGCTAACTTACGAATATTGGATCTATGTACTGATATCATCCTTTTTTATCTCTTGAAAATTTTGCTGCCGAAATTAACATATTTATTTCCAGATTTAGTGGATGTTAATTTTTATGGTTTTTTTTTAATTGCCTTCGGCTTTATTTTTGGCTGAATCGCTATTGTTAAGTGGGCAGAAGGATTTAACTTTTATTTTATACTAGTTTAGTTCTCGAATATATGTTGCACTAGTTCTTGGCGTATCCTAACTAGCTTTGCCTAGATATACTCCAATATGCAATATATCATATTTCGCATCAACTTGTCATAATTTGATGTGATTACAAGACACTCGGATGATTATGTTTCATTCTTGAAGAATGAGAGCTTTTGATAAATGTTATAAAATACATCCATTCCCCGAAGTGAATGTGATGATATTTACTTATTTAGTAAAGATTATAAATACAGATGTGCGATTGGTCGTGAAGTTATCACGACTCACCTCCAGAAGAGGTAGAATAATTGAGAAAAAATATTCTAAATATTCTATGCTTTACTCCCAAAGTCGTAAACTCAGAAATCTGCTCCCGAAGTAGCAAAGTTTGAACTCTACTCTTGAAGTAGTAGAACTTTGAACTCTACTCCCGAAGTAGTAAAATTTTGAGCTTTACTCCTAAAGTAGTAAGACTCTGAAATCTATTCCAGAAGTAGTAAAACTTTAAACTTTACTCCTGAAGTAGTAAGACATTGAAATTTAATCTCGAAGTAGTAAGAATTTGAAATTTACTCATGAAGTAGTACAATTATAAGGTTTACTCCCGAAGTAGTAAAATTTTACACGTATAATACCTGTGTGTTTTGACTGCAATTGATGTTTAGACCAATCAAAACATTCTTGCTCACTTACTGATTCTGTCTATCTACTTACTGACTTCAATATTGATATCATCTATGACTAAAGGTAATGTCTATAGAATCTATGACTTAAACGGTAAGATGCAAGTCTTATGTTGAATTTTTACATATGTTTGGTAGACAAAGTTCTAGATAATTAGAATTGTTTCCAATATGCGAAGTTTCAATCTTAGGATGTATATTCCATTTTCTTATGTTTTTGATTCTTACCTTCTGGTAATGATGCACGTAGTTTCAAATTCCATGTGATATTTAGGTTTTCCCTCTCTCTTAAAATGGAATCAATTATGAATTATGGTTTTTAGGAATCAGATTTCTAGATACCTTGACATCTATATATAATACAACGTGTATGCCATAAAGAGGGTATTATACATATATGATTGGCCTACTGCAACTTAACTCCACAAACAGTGGATATGAATCTAATATTACGGAATCAAAATTGGAACTTGATTAGGATATGACCACAAAGCCTTATATTGTTTTAATTTTATGATTTATATTTGTGTGTTACAAAGGAGCAGAGAACATGGCAAACTTAACTCTTCACATCCGTTAACAAGTGACCTTTAATATACTTGAGTATGAATTCTAAGTGCTGACAATTGTTGATCCTAGAATTATATAAAGGATTAATCAGATTCATGCATGCTTCCAGGGACTATTCATTATTCTTGATGATGGTAAATTGTGAATTCAGTCTTATGTCTATCATTACATTATTTAGCTTGCTTTAAAAGACCTAATTTGTGAGATTTTGCTATCTTAAAAAAATTAGCCTTGAAAGATTTGTCCCGTCTTCTGTCTACTATGATATCTTACAACACTTTTAGGTTTTGGGAAAGAACTAATTATTACTATTTAGGGGAACATTATAACTGTATAGTTGTCGTTTTGATATAAAAGAAAAAAAAAAATTCAGATGTTAATTAGCCTCCGTGACGGAGAAGTTTAAAAAACTGAAGTTCAGAATTTAATGTTTACTTTTCGTTATTTATGTATTCAGAATTGTTTTAAATGTTCATTTGGCTATTGTTTTATTTCATGACACCAGTAGTGTCTAAATTTGCTTTCAAGATACCAGAAATATCTAAGCAATATTTGGTAGTACAAAATTAATGATCAAGGTCCAGAAGAGCCTAATTATTTGTCTACAAGAACCATGACACCAGTAGTGTTCGAATAATATGTGATTATGGAGAATAAATTAAAGGCTCCTGAAGAGCTTACATACTATTATGTAATTCGTTCTAGATTATAATATACGAAGTTGTTATGATCGAAACACAAGTTGTAGTAAACCCGAAGTTTACTCAAATAAATGGCTATCATATTGAAGTTATAAATGATAGGAGGATCAAGTATCTTCAAAGTCCTGGTTGGTAAGAAATATCTATGTGAAAGGTTGCACGCCTTATTCTCCAAATTGTACTACAAATATAAGCATGATGAAATCACATGTCACGGTAAACCAGAAGTTTATTGGTACAAAAAATAATAATTCATGTCATAGTAAACCAGATGTTTACTAAAACATATAGCACATGGTATGGTAAACCTAAAGTTTACTAGTATAAATAATTTTATTAGTCGGCATGAGCGGTTTGGCCATCCCGATTCAAATATGATGTGAAAATTGAGTATTTGACATATATTGAAGAACCAGAAGATTCTTCAAGAATTTAATTTTGTTGCTTGTTCTCTTGATAAGTTGATTATACTGGCTAATGTTGGGATTGAATTCCCTAAATTCTGAAAAAAAAAAAATATAAAAGGTGAATGTGGGCCCGTTCACCTGTTATGTGATGTCTTAAATAGATGCATCGATAAGACGGTCACATGTGCGTTTATTGTCAACCCGCAGTTTGACATATGCAAAAGTAACTTGCTCAAAATAATTGAGTTGAAAGCACAATTTTCAGATTTTTAATCAAGATAATTCATCTTGTTAATGCTGGTTTATATCAAAGCTGGTTTGCCGTTGAAAGCCTCCGATAAATAGCTAAACCATTGCTTATGAGAACAAAGCTTCATGTGCTGGTCTGAGATATGATATATTGTATACAACATCACTTGTATGCTTTAGACCAATAGATTATGATAAATTCTCCCCTCACAATTGGTTCAGGGTTAGAAACCAGATATTTCCATCTAACAGTTTTTTATGTATGGTAGATGATTAATAATTAATCTACCATGATGCACAAAGATGGATTCCCCCAAAGAAGATGCAATATTTGTTAGTTTTTATAACATAAGGGGAAGAGAATAAGTAGCTGAGGAATATGTTATGAGTTATCATTAGTATGATCCTCATTAAAAGGATAATTCAACTCAAATGCTAGAAGCATTTGCTGACCCAAAATTAATTTCTAATTTTAGCTGCAAAATGATCCTATTAAATTCATGTCCCTGAAGGACAAAGTCTACAACATGCATGAAGCGTGGTAGACTAATCGGTTCCAAACGCAATAATCATTGAAAAGAAAGAGGAGCAAATGATCAATGATCATTATAAGGAGGCAATGTGCTCTTGAAGAGCCTGCGACATAGCACTTCATGAAACCTCATGAGAGGTTTAGGTACCTAAAAATAATGGAAGTGATGAGATCTCAATAAGTTATGTCATATTGCGAACCGATACAAATGATATATCGTTGACGATATCTTTGGTACAATATAGCGCAATAGTGTAAAAGATTGTGAAGATCTAAATTCTACGCCTATTAAAGCATGCTAACGTAGAAATTATTATCAAGTGAAATGACGCACCTTGGTAAGCGTAAAGCTTATTGGACCTGCTGTCCCGACACTAGAAGATGTCACATATTTAAATAGAAATAGATGTTGTCACAGCCTATATGAATTACTTGACAAAATTATATGAAAATTCCTGAAGAATTTTAAATGCCTGAAGCATATACAAGTCGTAGAAATTTGTTCATAATTCTTATATGAATTAAATTAAGCAAGGTGAACGCGATTTTATCACCTTAATGAATATTTACTGACTAAGGGCACAAATGACTCTATTTATCCTTACGTCATTGTGGAAATCAAAATCTGTCATATTGTTGGTGCAAGTTGATGACTTGAATATTATTGAAACTCTTGAAGAGTTCTCAAAAAGGGTATATTATCTATTGAAAGAAGTTGAAATGAGAAACTTGCAGAATTCTTTGGTCCTGAAGTGCCATATCTTCATGCAATTGATGCATTTATCTATTTTGCTATGACTATACAGTCATACGATGTTGTTCCACATGACAGTCAAATCATATAAAGATAACATCTGCTTATAAAGCAAGTCAGGAATGCAGTTCAAGTGATTTCAATAATATTATATACCGATGCAACTATATCCAAAGACTGACGATGCAGCAGCATACATAGCTCAACTAAAGAGAAGATTCAAAAAAGGACAAATCATAATTCACCAAAGTTGTTCTTCACACATGATTTCTAAAAGAATGGTATATCAACATGCAACAGATTCGTTCAAGTGATGATATGGTTGATTTGTTCACCAAGTCTCTACCAACTGCAACTTTGGTAAGATGGTGCACAAGATTGAAATGCGAAGATTCAAGTTTTGGATTGATGTTCTCATCAGGGGGAGTTAATACGCGTTGTACTCTTTTTCCCTTAGCCAAGGTTTTGTCCCAATTGGGTTTTCCTGGTAAGATTTTTAATGAGGCAGCCAAACTGCATATTATTAGAAATGTGTATTCTTTTTCCTTCACTAGAATTTTTCCCACTGGGTTTTTTCTAGTAAGGTTTTAATGAGGCACATTATCTATCAAATAGACATTCAAGAGGGAGTGTTATAAATATTATTTAATTATGGATGTCTATCTTTAGGAGAAATATTAGGGTTAGTGACTTTGGGATCAAGTCATTTTTTCCCTATAAATATAGAGGATCTCTTTCATTGTAAATCAATCCCTAACAAGAAAAATAAAGAATTCCTCTCTCTCTTTCCCTACAATATTCTTTGTTCTAGTTTTATTATTTTATAATAACTTTGAGTTTGAATTGAAGATAATGATATTTGAATTGGAATTTGAATTGAAGATATAAGTATTTGGTTTTGAGATGAGAAGTTTTTAAAATTATGACAAGAAAAGTATTTGAATTGAAAGATAAACATATTGAATTTGAATTGGAAGATGAAGTATTTTCACTTGGAAAGAGAATCTGAATTTGATTGAAATACAAAGTATTTGAATTAAATTTAAAAATAAGAAAATACAGTCCCAAACGTTTGGAATTATATGACTATACTAATATGTTTGCCCAAGCAAATGACATAGTCACCAAATAGAGGATAGATTATTTAAATTTGAGATGAGAAAATTTTAAAAAATCATAATGTAAATAAGACAATGTAATTGAAATTTCAATAAATAAAGCCAAAATAAACAATAATAAATTATAAATAAAATTTATATTATAGATATAATGAGGACAATAAGCTAGGATATTAAGCCAATTCGCGCTTTAATTTAAAAAAAACTTAATAAGACCACATAATTAAACTCTTGATAGAATAGAGATAATGTCAGGTTATATATTTTTTGAATTACTTTAGAATGATAAATTAAAGTAGATATTAAAGATGCTGTTGGTGAATGGTAATTTTAAACAATAAATAATTTCCAGTCAATAGAATCTATGTTATATTAAAAGCATGAACTACTAAACTTAAAAATTAAATTACTTAAATACCCTTCATATTTACTTAAATATTCTATTTTTTTTTTTTTTAAAAAAAAGGGTAAAGACTTGCTGTGGTAGTTTAAAAAGTCTAAAAGTCACCAAATTAATCCGAAAAGTCACAACTAAATTAAGATAAAACCAACGGTTACACTTTCTATGAATCTGAAATATTCATCAAGTCTTTTTCTTTCTTGGCTTTCCTGAACAATGTAATAAAACATCTATATACGGTAAAAATCGGGTTTAAGCTAGACCGGTGAGACCGGGAATCGAGGGAAGAAAGAAACAAGCACGAGCATGAAGACTTTCTTTCGGACCGGAGGTATTGCACTGGAAGTGTTTGATCAGAAGAAAGTGGAGGAAATCATTTGGTCCGGTTTCTTCATGGCCGAGTTGATCGTGACCGTTAGTCCGGTTTCTCCATGGCCGAGTTGATCGTGGCCATTAGTCCGGTTTCTCCATGACCGAGTTGATCGTGGCCGTTAGTCCGGTTTCTCCATGGCCGAGTTGATCATGGCCGTTAGTCCGAGTGATCAGTTACAAAAATTGCCACGCGGCAAGACCGTTCTGCCACATTGTACTGCCAATCGTACGGGTGTCAGATCGTACGGCCCAACCTTATTCTTTTAGGGTTTTCTTTATTCTAAAGGGGCTTTATGTTGTATGCAAGGCCCATAAGGGAAAATTATAAATAGGAGACATTTCCTTACTTTTAAGGGTTAACTTTTTGAGATTTAGAACATTGTAATAGAAAATATATATTGAAGCTCACTCTCTCTCTCTCTTTTTGGGTCCGAATCTGTGGTGTTCTTAGCTTTGCATATTCATTCAATACAACTTAGCTTAATCATCAACATCAACATATTTATTCAAGGCGATAACACATATACATACATATTATAGCGTACGAATCCACACATATTCCACATCACCCAAAGTAGATTAAAGTTTATCCACATATCCTATACCTCACTTATAAATTCAATTGATTACCTAAATTCGGGGTAAACAGTTTGGCGCCCACCGTGGGGCATAGGATAATAGTAGTCTTTGATCTTGGTTTCTATCTCTTACCCATTAAGATTGATTTTTTTTTTGTTCGTCTCTGTGAAAACGGACCAAATGGCAAGCAGTGGACAATCCAGTCACGTCAACAACAACGAGATTGTGGCCGAAAATGAGAACAGTGGGCTACGAGGCTTACTAGCAGAACCCATTGACCCAAACCCCGTTGATTCGAGGGAGGGCCTCAACCGGCAGAACACCGTGAACCAGGAGAATGCCGCCCAGCCGACCACCGATCCCTTAAATACTCACAATTCAATTACTTTGTCCCGGGCACAAGGCCAGAAAGTGCCGAATACCCCGGATGACATTAACTTTCGTATAATTTTTGAAATTTTACAGGAACAGAGAGCAGCTATTACCGAACAAGGAGTTGTAATAGCCCAGTTGCAAAGCAAAAATGATGAAACGGCCCCGGAGAAGACGAAAAGTGTTGCCGAACCCAGAAGGGACGAAACACGGATGGTCGATAGCAATGGGTCCGGAGCTGGTTCATCCACCGAAGTTCTGAGAATGGTCGAAACATTAGCGAAGCGGGTGGACTCGACTGAGAAGAGGGTGGAAACATATAACTCTTAGGTGGACCAGATCCCGGGGGCTCCGCCTATTCTAAAAGGACCGGATTCGAAGAGGTACATTCGGAGGCCTTTTCCTCCTAGTGCGGCTCCGAAATAGTTCCCGAAGGGGTTCAAAATGCGGATATCCCGAAATATGACGGCACAACGGACCCGGGAACACGTGACTTCATACACCCGTGCCATAAAAGGCAATGATGTTGAAGAAGATGAAATTGAATCCGTGTTGTTGAAAAAGTTTGGGGAAACTCTATCGAAGGGAGCATTGACTTGGTACGACCATCTGCCCGAGCATTCAATCACTTTTTTCGAAATGCTCGTGGATGCGTTCATAAAAGCTCATGCCGGTGCCAAAAAAGTGCAGGCCCTAAGGCGGATATTTTCCGTATAGCCCAAAGGGATGATGAGTTATTGCGTGAATTTGTCAACCGGTTCCAAAGGGAACGGATGGAGCTCCCTCCGGTTCCGAAGGAATGGGCTGCACAAGATTTTACCAAAGGACTCAATCCTCGGAGCTCGACGGCCTCGTTCAAACTAAAGGAAAACTTGCTGGAATACGAGGTTGTGACCTGGGCGGATGTCTATAACAGATACGAATCAAAGATTCGGGTAGAGGATGACCAACTCGAACTTCCCCCGGGGCCCGTAAATATGAACAAAAGCTCTGAGAGATCGAGGAAAAATTACGATCCGGAGTCAAGACCGTCGAGGGAAAGATATCGGCCATACTCTCATTTAGAAAAGCGAAGCTTCAAGTCAGAAAAATTGAGGATTGGTCCCGGCCAATTCTTCAGCCGGGGAGATAAAGGAACCGAGCGGCCGTTGAACAGTCAAGGTCTGTCATTTAGAAGTGATACCGGGAGCTCGGCTACCAACAGAGACCCGCCAAGGATATCGGAATACAACTTCAGCGTCAATACCTCGGATCTCGTCTCGGCTATAAGTCGTATCGCAGAAGCAAGATGGCCTAGACCATTGAGATCAGATCCCGATCAGTGGGACCCAAACGTGATATGTGAGTACCACGGAACTCATGGGCACAAAACTGAAGACTGCCGCTAATTAAGGGAGGAGGTGGCCCGTTTACTGAAAAATGGTCACCTTCGTGAATTCCTGAGTGAGCGAGCTAAAGGCCACTACAAGGAAATGGAGTCAAACAAACGGGTTGAATCGGTGGAACCTCAGCATATAATCAACATGATAAACGGGTTGAATCGGTGGAACCTCAGCATATAATCAACATGATAACCGGCCGAGATAACTTATGATAATGGTCCTCAGTTCGTTGGCAGCAAAGTCAATGATTTCCTCGAAGGGTTGAAGATCAAGAAAATTATATCAACCCCGTATCACCCAAGTGCAAACGCACAGGCAGAATCCACGAATAAAACAATAATTCAAAATCTAAGGAAAAGACTTGAAACATCAAAGCATCACTGGAGGGAAGTACTACTGGAGGTATTGTGGGCTTACAGAACCACATCGAAATCAAGCACGGGAGAAACACCCTTCTCGTTGGTCTACGGGGCCAAAGCCCTCATTCCCGTAGAAGTTGGTGAACCGAGTCTCCGATTCAGGTACACCACCGAGGAGTCAAACGAGGAGGCCATGGCTGTAAAAGTCGATCTCACGGATGAACTTCGCAAAAATGTGTTGGTCCGTATTGCAGCTCAGAAGCAGAGAATGGAAAGGTACTACATTCGGAGGGCCAATTTTCGACATTTCCAAGTTGGGGACTTGGTGCTTCGGAAAGTTACCTTGAACACCAAGAATCCCAACGATGGAAAACTGGGTCCGAACTGGGAAGGGCTATACAAGATAACCAAGGTAACAGGCAAAGGATCGTATCAGCTGGAATCCATGGACGGGCAACGGTTGCGCAATAACTGGAATGTGGCTCATTTGAAGAGATACTACTGCTAAGGTATGGACACTTTTGTGTTTATTTATTAACCTTTTCTTTTTTTTGCAGGAAGTCGAGTACCGGATAAAGTTAGGTGCTAGGTCTGAAAATACGTGTTGCACTCTTTTCCTTAGTACGGTTTTGTCCCAAAATGGGTTTTCCGACAAGGTTTTTAATGAGGCAACAAGTACAACGTGTTACTAGATAAAGGCGAAGACAAATGCCCGGAAACTCGGGGCCACACCCTATGAGTGGGGACTTGATAGTGCTTACCCGATCTTGCAGCTCGGATAAGCACTAGGGGACCACTATACCCACATCGAGGTTTACACCAGTTAGTCAAAAACGGAGGAGCTCAACAAAGCAAGTGAACGCTAATAGATGCTACCCCGGAAAAATCCTCGAGATTTTTGTATTTCCCATCTTCGCCTAAAGCCGGACCTTCTGTATTGGGTTTCGATGTAAGGACCAAACGATCAGAATGAGTCGTGTCCATTTAATATTTGCTACGACAAAACCAAAAACGGACCTTCTGTATTAGGTTTCGATGTAAGGACCAAACGATCAGAATGAATCGTGTCCACTTAGTATTTGCTACGGCAAAAACAGAAGGAAACGGACAAAATTCTCATATTATGTACGTACGAATACTTGCAATACAAAGATTATTAAAAATTCGGATTATTGCATTTCGGATATGTCTTCTTGTTAAATCACCCTACCCCGGTGATTACCGCTAAATTTCGGCATCACTTTATTCATATACCCCAATCCGGGCACTACAGTCGAAATTCGACAAAGGCAACAAGGTTACATTGAATCGAGCCAAAATCTTTAACACCCTCGAATGGGACGCTACATCGAAATTGGTAAGGCAGGATTCGGGTGTCGAACCTAATCTATGATAAGTGAATAGCCAAAAAAATATCGGCCCCTAAAAATGCCTAACGTGATTCGGAGACGTCTGAATTCACAAAGCATAAATAAGTCCCACGGGCAAACCACTCGATCGAATTCCCAGACAAAATGTACCGGACAAGGAGAAAAGCCAATATTCAGGCACAGTCCAAAAAAATGACTCCGAATCTCTGCTTGTCTTTAAAACGGACCGACAATTCGGGCAAAAGTCATAACAGGCATTCAAGCAAAAGAATAAAGAGAATCGAAACGGAAAATACACATTCCATATATGTAAGGTTTTTTACACCTGAAATTCCTACGAAGTTGAAAAACAAAAATCAAGCCAAAAAGGCAAAGACAAAATAAAGGCTAAGTGCAGGCCCTGATCTATCCGGTGCGGCTGGATCCGCACGTGCTCGGATATTGTCCGCTCGAAATATTCGGAGTCAGTATTGAGGGCTCTCTTGGCTTCTTCCTCGGTCCTTTTAGCTTCGAGTATCAGGGCCGGGAGATCCGCAAAATCACGCTCGGCTTGCTCAAGGGTGGCCCTCCGGGACTTCCACCGTTCATACTCCACCGCAATCGTGTATGAGCCTCGGCAGCCTCCACACTCCTTAGGGCTTCTGCCAAATCGGCCTCAGCCTGGGCCAGCTTGGCCACTAATTCATCTCTCTCTTCATCGAGGATTCTTTAGAATTGAGTGGCCGACTCGAGCTCGGCTTTGAGAAGGTCATTAGCCTCGGCCGTCTCCTTGAGTTCGATTTTCAGCTCGTCGCATATCCAGGCCCGGTCCTCTGCTTTTTGCTCGAACACCCTCATTCTCTCCTTATACGTAGCACTCTCGAATTCAAGCAGCCAATGCTCTCGGCCATGTTCACGGCATCAGACTTGACCGAGTCAAGCTCCCCCCGGAGTTGAGAGATAATGGATTCAAGTTCACCAAGCCTCGAAGAAAAACGAGCATTATCTAAGGCCGACCTTGTCCGCTTCCAGAAGCCGGTTCTTCTCGACCATCCCGGCCAATTCATCCTATAACCGAAGGTTTTCGGCCTTTGCTACTTCGAGCTCGGGTTGAAGGTTGGAAAGTGCAGCAGCTCAGTTCAGTTCATCCTCCTTCACTTGCAAAAGGTGCTGGAACTTCTCCGTTTCTCGACCCTGGGCATCCAGCTGGCCCTTAAGGTCGTCGACTTCTTGCTGAGCACAGATGAAGGCGTCATTAACGAGCACCACACTTTGTAAAGGAAACAAGAAGTTAAACTTGGATAAATGAGAAGCTAAAATTCACATTGAATTATGCAAGGATAGGCAAATAAGCTTACTCGATTGCCCGCGTGCATGCCCTCGTTAATGAGACTCGCCAGGGGGACTCGGTCATCTTCCGCTTATCCGAGTCCGAGACGAGGGGCCTCAGGTAGCTTGCTACTCCCACCGGACGAGACAAAAAGCTGCAATCCTCAGGAACGGTGACCACGACCGATCTGGTCCTTCTAGGTTCCACACTCGGGGCCGGGAAGATACGCACCAGGCTATCTCTCGAACCAGTCTCGGTGACCCTGCCGGCTGCCCTCGTGGCTCGAGGGATAGGGAGATGTCCGAAACCGGCAGCTTCCCCGGTTGTAGGAGGGGTATCCAAGAACATATCATCGAGGTTGTCCGACCTCGGAGTAGGAGTAGGAGAGGTCGGAGTAGCACCAGCAGCCTCGATAGGAGCAGGTGTCTCGGATGTTTCGGGGCGGGTCCCCGGCGAGCGGGGGCACCCAACTCTTACTTAGAGCTGAGCGAACCCTCTGGCATTCACATAATGAAACTGGACATATAAAAAAATTTCAGAAATATAATAAGGTACTTTCCGTCAAACCATAGAAATTTGCGAACGATACTCAATTAATCAAAAATCGAGTAAGTCAAGCTGACATATCGGCCTACATGGTCGTTTTACTCAATGCATGACATCTTAGCATACTAATCACAGGACACTGTCTGCAAAGTCTCTAAGAGTAAACACTTGAATCATATGAATCGGGACAGGGCCCCGACATACCCGTACACACACATGATAACTATAATGACTCGGCACTGCTCCAGGAAGAAAATGGAGTTTGCCAATCCCAGCTGATAGCCAACCATCCTAGCTGAATACTTTTACCTGCAAAACAATCTGGGACTGTATGGCATGAACACATCGCCCCCAGGCAAAGGGACGTCAGTACGAACAATGTACCGACTATGTAAGGCAGCAGTAATCATAAAGAATGAGACATAAGCCATAATGAATGTATGAGAAACCATTTGTAATATGAATAGCCCCGAAGGCAATGACTAAAATTGTAAATATATGCCATACCCGACCCTTTAGTAAGGGACTCGGTGAAATATAAATATATACCGTACCCGGCCCTCTAGTGAGAGACTCGGTGAAGTAATCATATATATACCGTACCCGGCCCTCTAGTGAGGGACTCGATAAAATAATCATATATATACCGTACCCGGCCCTCTAGTGAGGGTCTCGGTGAACAATGCAATGAAACTGTGCACGAATACATACCCGGCCCGGGACTCGGTGAAATGATGTAATAACGCTATGCACGATTAGAATATCATGAGCAACCATATGCAAACTAAACCATCATCTGAGACTCAATAGAATAATCAGAATGAACCAACACTTGAGAATCAAGGACAACTGTCATGTCAAGTACCGCTGAGAACTAGAATTCATTGGAGTCATGTATGTTCATCGTTCGCTCGTTTATGTAATTCATGCCAAAAGAAAGAAGGGATAACCTTAACATACATATAAAAGCAAATGAATGCAAGTGAGACTCATAAGATTATTTCTGGAACTCTTTGAATAACTTGGAAGCATAACACCCTCGAATGTCACTATGGATTATAATATCAAAATAGGACTTCAGGAATCATAGACACGTATCAGGACATAATGAAATAGCTTCTGGAAATTAAGAACATTAGCCATTCTAGTATTTAAGAATAGAAGCTTCTTTGGAGTTTATACGTTCGTCGTCCGTTTGTTCCATATAGACCATGCCAAAAGAAGAAAAGGGAATAGCCTTAACATACCTTTGTCCGCTTCTGAAGCTAATTCAAACCTAAGTCTCGGGCTTCCCAAGATCTACAACAACGTCAGTAGATACCAAACATTAGCTATAGGTACTTAGGAATCCAACCCTAAGCTAGCACTTCACTTATAAAAATTTGGACAGCATTTCCTTTATAAATTGGACAACCCCAAAAAATCCAATTCAGCTAAATTATCAACAACAACAAGAACCATCTCATATAAGCCTCTTTAAACTCAAAGCATCAACTCCCAAGGATATACACCAAAAACAACCAGTATACGCTTTGTATATGATATCTTCATACACTTTATTCTCCCAAATTCAAGAACAACTTATCAACAACATCAACAACAATATCAACAATTATTTTATATAAATATCCAACTAATTCTATCCATTTAATCATACCAAAACAGCCCCCAAGTCATTTGATATCCAAAAATTATAACCGAACTTTCAACGTCATTTTCTCTATTCTAACCCGTCAAATCTATCAATGATCATGGTAAGAATATCATTAACATCTTAAACATACCTTATATGAGCAGCCACCATGAAACCAACATCCCCCAAGTTCAATTTTTAGCTTAAAACGACGATGACAACTCGTACTACACTTTATCCTTCACGAGCCTCGCGATTCGGGGCCTCGAACTTGATCGAACCCTTGCTTTATCTCTCTAAACTCCCCTCACTCTCTCTCTACCATGTTCTGGACTTTTTGGTATGAAATGAGGATGATAAGGGTTAAAACATCCCTTAAATAGCAAGGGAAGTGGGCCTGACCCGACTTGGAGTCGGGTTGCCGAGCCCACCGCCCAGACTTGACTTTTCGTCTTAAAATATCCATAACTTTTTATCCCTATGTCGTGTGAAGGACCACGACCTATGGTTGGAAAGCTAATTCAATTATCTACAACTTTTATTTTGAAGTTTTCCCAAATACCCAAATAATGATGGGGTTATGGCCTCCTAAAATCAGATCACCCAAAAACGTAACTTAAAAACATCTTTTTGGAGAGCTTCCACTTGGATTTGGCTCAATGGTCCTTCTTGAGTTGTGTTTAACTTCACATATATTGTCCATATAAATTTTCATATGTCCTTTATAAAAACCCCATCATGTGGGCCCCACCTCAGCTTACGGTTACGAGGGCTATATCTTTTAACGTATCATTCCAATCATACTGTACGAATTCCAAATATCATACTCATGCTATCCTCATGCTAATACAGTAGAATTTCATCCTTTATACTTGTAATATTTGCTCCTCCTTGAGCTCACATTAAGCCATCTACAACCTTAGTAACGCGAAATTTTTTGGGGTGTAACATCCTTCCCCTCTTAGAAACATTCGTCCTCGAATGTTAAATGAAGACTAATACTCGTACCCAATTCCAACACTTACTAATATCATTCACCCCTTCACAATTCCTAAGATCCTTTTCGATACTTATCTTTCCTCTATAAGCTTCAACTTCCCTTAACCTCATTGATTCTTTCAGTTATATTGATTTCTACGAGGGACACATTACTCCCTTTCCTCAAACACATATAATCATGTTTCTTTCTCTTCCTTGTTTCATTCTTTACTCGTTTAAGCTTACTTTTTTTTTTATACTAACTCACCTCTCGAATGACTCCTTGCTTATCATTGCTTCTCCTCTTAAGTCTCTTCTCATAATCTTATCACATTATTCAATCACATTAACCTTAGTTCATCAACCTTACTTCTAATCCCCGAGAGAACTTAACTTAACCCTCGACTCACTTCTATATCCTCGAGTAATTTCAACCTAACTCTCAAACTCATTTGGAACCCATCTTATAACCCTCCTTTCAGTTGATTTACAACTATTATTAACCTTTCATTCTTCACTTTACACTTGTGTATCTTACTGATCATAGCACACATATATATACTGATCACAATCAATTTTAACAAAATATTGGCGAACCTCCTCGTAATTTGTACTACCCACCCGTACACAAGCTAACCAACAAGCCTAACATGGCAACAATCAAAATATATCAACATGCCTCACGGGGCCACAATCATATTACAACACCCTATACATACACCGTACAAATGCTCTTCACAATGGCATTCTCAATTAGATAAGAAGCATACCTTTATTATTGCAATCCTTAACCTGCAGCGCTTACCTCAAATAGCAATCATTAATCATCAGAGAACTTACCTTTCTTACGAGCAATTCCAATTTCGCAATCATAACTGCACTTTACAATCACTTAATCAAAATTCAAATCTTAAAGTTAGCGGCAAGGATTCAAGGCCTATAACACGGCTCTATAGCACAATCTATGATCTGAATGAAGGGAAAGCATGAAGTGCTAACAATCTGAATGTAGTATGATACAAAATGGAAGTTCCAAGGCGTAATATTCTTCTGGTAATACCCCTCCTTATTCAATGATCCTATAGAATTCGTAAGTAATCTAACACACCCTGGGGCTATCATAGGAAACATATAACATATACTTATATCATATTCAGAGTAATTGTCCTATTTGTCCTTAATGACAATTCCAACTCAACATTTCGACTCAATTTACCATATATTTTCCCTCATCTGACTCGGAGTATCACAAACACACTATTCTTGCTTACCTCTTACTTCTCTTTTTAAGTACCCAATTGGTTTCATTCTCGACATGTAAATACTTGCAAGTTACATAACCGTTCTTGTGTGATTCGTGTGTGAACATCTAATCTTATTCGTAAACTTCCCTTCCTTTGGTTCGTTCTATTTTACGTATCTCATACATACCAAAACTCTTTTCTTTCCTTTATTTGTCCCTTGATTATCACATCTTATATTCTACTATAGAAAACTTTATGTCCCTTCTTGTTTGTCACTTATAAATCGCAATATCGTTAACAAATGACTCTACTGTCAATTCCTTTGCCTCTATTCCAAAAAGATAGCATCGCTATCCTTTACAATATTCCTTGAATTATTTGCTCGCAATGTCATGTTGTTCAAGGTCTTCACAAATGATTTTCAGTACAGTCTCAGATACCCGCTCGATCCTTGTTCATTTATTTACTAGCTATTAAACCCATTTCTGCATAACTCTCACTTTTTTTGTTTTAGCATCTATATCTGTCACATCTTAGGATTCATTGTTTCAATTCCTACACTTGTATTTTCCTTACTCGCTTCCCCCCTTTAAGGGTCTTACTTATCTCCGTTACCTCACTTCCAATCTCGAACTCATATATCCCTTTCGTCAATTCCCTTATTATACTGCATCATGTTCATGTGTGAAGTCTTAACATACTCATCTTGCAATTTTGTGATCAAGTAATACAACCAACATAGCAATCCAAACAAGGATGTATTTTACTTAGCTCAACCATTAGTTATGAGTCAATGTCTACATCCGCTCCAATTAACAACTTCTGTTCCATAGGGATACTCGAAATAGTCGTATGTCTAGCTATCCGTACCATCCATGTAATGTCACTTATCCCATTCTTCGGTACTCAGAGTTCACTTATAGCGTCATCTTTCCCTTTTCTTTCCGTCTCAAGTCATTCCTCTCTTTCCTGTAATCGACTTATAGTAACCGTAAATGCATTTTCCCTCAAACCGGCCATCTTTATTTTCAAGGATTTAAGTCTCATGCGCAACTAATACCCTTTATCCCTCATACTCTTTTACTCTTGTGTTGCACTCAACATTGGTTTCAAATCCAATCATAATCATATCGTATTTGTCGTTGATGATAGCCTTGCTTTATCGCTTTATCGTCGTACGGTAAACTCATAACTCATGGCCACATTTTTTTCTTTCCAACTTATTCCTCTATATGCTTTACTCTTTCTATCTTGGTATAGGATATTCGTAGGAGATGCATCTTCCTTTTCTCATAATACGACTACTTCTTAAGCGCGCGTACTTCGTATATTTCCTTTTCTTTCTATACCCATACTTATTTCTTTACATTCTTTCCTCCTCAATTTATCTTATTACCTCCCGTTTTATAATCAATCCTTCATTCCTCGCGCAAGGAACCCTATTCTTAACTCGCATCGCCTTGTCCTTTAAAATATATTACTTCTATACAATCCATTCTTTGCTTTCCAAAACTTATTCGTTCAATTTGATCATCCCCTATGATCCTTATTATGCTGATCCTTTTCCTAACAATCATTCTATTTCGTTATTCATCTTTCCGTAGTCTTGGTCTTTTATATCCAACCACAGATATCACTCGTGATCTCGATTATACAAATCACAAACTGCTACTACTTTTCCATATCACTATGCTCTAATTTCTTTTTCGAGTTGGCTTCCTTTTTCCTTTTGCTTGCTATCATTTCTGTCATGGCGAAACCTCTATGCTAGACTTTCCCCTAACAAGGTCTTATAAGCTTTCTTATCTACTGTCCCATGGCTCGCTTATTGGTTTCACACTTGCATTCACTCTTTATTCATATAGAACATGTCACATCTTTAGTCATTTCCTCACTACACTTCACTTACTTTGTATTACAGTTCTTGCTACGTTCTCATTATATCCTGATCATAATCAACTGTATAGAGTGCCACTTCTTGATCTCATTCGTAAACCTGCTTATAAAATAGAATAAACCTCGCGAAGTAAGCATACTTAACCTGTTACTCTTTCTAATCAGGCCTATTACACTTACCACATAAGTAGTCTTACCAATGTATTCACATTCGCTATAACCCTTCGTATTTCGTACCCTTGTCATGCTGTTACTTTATTTTGCTAATAGACTTGTCGTATTTTACTTGTGCTTATCCATCCAATCAATACTTCAATTCACACTCTGTTGGAGTTACCCTTTCTCTTCTATGTCATACTTTAGTACTACCCGTCTCCCTAATTTACTCTAGCATTTCTCCTTACCATATCAATGTCGATCTTATAGTTACCGTTACTATCAATTCAACAACATTTAATTCATTTCTTGTAGTTGTCAACGATACTCCTAACTTAATCCCGTCCTGCCATTACTTTTTTTTTTTCACAACATCTTTTCCCGTTAGGACATATTACAAGCTTATATCTTATCTCCTTTAAATTCTAGGAAAATTTCGGCAGAGTTTCCTCTATATTTCTTACTATCCAAAACCTGCACGCAGCAAATACCAACAATGCCTTACAGGGCTAATATATATATATATATATATATATACAACATATCTCAGCCACACAGGGCTCCCAATTTCAAGTAAAAGTACAAAAGATGTCGAAACTTACCTCATATATCACACTTCGAGATGTACACGATCCTTTAGCGATGCGCTTCGTTTATACCTTCCTATTTACTTTCCCTTTCATTTTTCAGCTTTACATTTCAATAATACCTCAATATTCTTACCTTACCCGACATACATCTTTCATACCGTCGCTTACCTTTGTACTGATTCATTCAATTTGTTTAGCTCACAAACTTATAACTGAACTTATCATCAAGAGATACATTTAATCGATTCCTCTGTTGTACTTACACTGACTTACCTCTATGACAACCAATCCATTATCATATAAATACATATTCTGATAACGTAGCCTCAACAAAGTGACTTACCTCTGTAACTTTCAATATCATCACTCACTTGCTCCTGTCGATACCGTTCTTCTGCTGAAATCAAGGGTTAGTATAAGGAATCTCAGTTCCTATGGCTTGGCTCTATCGCACGATCTTAGATATGAAAGAAAAGTAACCATCCTAAATGCCCTGTAGCTTCCTGTTTATAAATGTAGCGCGCAACACACCATAAACAAGACTCTACTAGACACGACTTTGCAAACAACCCTAGGACGAACTACTAAGGACGATACCACTTTGTCACACCCCAATCTCATAGACCAATAGTAAGGCATGATGGGCACCCAACTCTTACTTAGAGATGAGCCAACGAACCCTACGGCATTCACATAATGAAACTGGACATATAAAAAAATTTTGAAAATATAATAAGATACTTTCCGTCAAACCATAGAAATTTGCGAACGATACTCAATTAATCAAAAATCGAGTAAGTCAAGTCGACATATCGGCCTACATGGTCGTTTTACTCAATGCATGACATCTTAGCATACTAATCCATAGGACACGTCGCAAAGTCTCTAAGAGTAAACACTTGAATCATATGAATCGGGACGGGCCCCGACATACCCATACACACACATGATAACTATAATGACTCGCCTTTGCTCCGGGGAAGAAAATGGAGTTTGCCAATCCTAGTGATAGCCAACCATCCTAGTGAATACTTTTACGCAAAACAATATGGGACCGTGTGGCATGAACACATCACCCCCGGGCAAAGGGACGTCGTACGAACAATGTACCGACTATGTAAAGCGGCGATAATCATAAAGAAAGAGACATAAGCCATAATGAATGTATGAGAAACCACTTGTAATATGAATAGCCCCGAAGGCAATCAGTAAAAATGTAAATATATGCCATACCCTGCCCTTTAGTAAGGGACTCGGTGAAATATAAATATATACCGCACCAGGCCCTCTAGTGAGGGACTTTGTGAAGTAATCATATACATACCGTACCCGGCCCTACAGTGAGGGACTCGATAAAATAATCATATATATACCGTACCCGGCCCTCAGTGAGGGTCTCGGTGAACAATGCAATGAACCGTGCACGAATACATACCCGGCCCGGGACTCGGTAAAATGATGTAATAACGCTATGCACGATTAGAATATCATGAGCAACCATATGCAAACTAAACCATCATCTGAGACTCAATAGAATAATCAGAATGAACCAACACTTGAGAATCAAGGACAACTGTCATGTCAAGTACCGCTGAGAACTAGAATTCATTGGAGTCATGTATGTTCATCGTTCGCTCGTTTATGTAATTCATGCCAAAAGAAAGAAGGGATAACCTTAACATACATATAAAAGCAAATGAATGCAAGTGAGACTCGTAAGATTATTTACGGAACTCTTTGAATAACCTGGAAGCATAACACCCTCGAATGTCACTATGGATTATAATATCAAAATAGGACTTCAGGAATCATAGACACGTATCAGGACATAATGAAATAGCTTCTGGAAATTAAGAACATTAGCCATTCTAGTATTTAAGAATAGAAGCTTCTTTGGAGTTTATACGTTCGTCGTCCGTTTGTTTCATATAGACCATGCCAAAAGAAGAAAAGGGAATAGCCTTAACATACCTTTGTCCGCTTCTGAAGCTAATTCAAACCTAAGTCTCGGGCTTCCCAAGATCTACAACAACATCAGCAGATACCAAACATTAGCTATAGGTACTTAGGAATCCAACCCTAAGCTAGCACTTCACTTATAGAAATTCGGACAGCATTTCCTTTATAAATTGGACAACCCCAAAAAATCCAATTCAGCTAAATTATCAACAACAACAAGAACCATCTCATATAAGCCTCTTTAAACTCAAAGCATCAACTCCCAAGGATATACACCAAAACAACCGGTATACGCTTTGTATATGATATCTTCATACACTTTATTCTCCCAAATTCAAGAACAACAACTTATCAACAACATCAACAACAATATCAACAATTATTTTATATCAATATCCAACTAATTCTATCCATTTAATCATACCAAAACAGCCCCCAAGTCATTTGATATCCAAAAATTATAACCGAACTTTCAACGTCATTTTCTCTATTCTAACCCGTCAAATCTATCAATGATCATGGTAAGAATATCATTAACATCTTAAACATACCTTATATGAGCAGCCACCACGAAACCAACATCCCCCAAGTTCAATTTTTAGCTTAAAACGACGACGACAACTCGTACTACACTTTATCCTTCACGAGCCTCGGGATTCGGGGCCTCGGACTTGATCGAACCCTTGCTTTATCTCTCTAAACTCCCCTCACTCTCTCTCTACCATGTTCTGGACTTTTTGGTATGAAATGAGGATGATAAGGGTTAAAAAAATCCCTTAAATAGTAAGGGAAGTAGGCCTGACTTGGAGTCGGGTTGGGCCGAGCCCACTGCCCAGCTTGACCTTTCTGTCTTAAAATGTCCATAACTTTTTATCCCTATGTCGTGTGAAGGCCCACGACCTATGGTTGGAAATATAATTCAATTATATACAACTTTTATGTTTGAAGTTTTCCCAAATTCCCAAATAATGATGGGGTTATGGCCTCCTAAAGTCAGATCACCCGAAAACGTAACTTAAAAACATCGTTTTGGAGAGCTTCTACTTGGATTTGGCTCAAGGGTCCTTCTTGAGTTGTGTTTAACTTCACATATATTGTCCATATAAATTTTCATATGTCCTTTATAAAAACTCCATCATGTGGGCCCCCTTTGACTTACGGTTACGAGGGCTATATCTTTTAACGTATCATTCCAATCATCCGTACGAATTCCAAATATCATACTCATGCTATCCTCATGCTAATACAGTAGAATTTCATCGTTTATACTTGTAATATTTGCTCCTCCTTGAGCTCACATTAAGCCATATACAGCCTTAGTAACGCGAAATTTTCTGGGGTGTAACAGTATCGGCTCAGCTCCTTATTCGGCCTTGCCAGTCGAGTCGAGCCCAGATCTCCTAGTCCTTTGCAGGGGAATCTCCTAAGATGAAGCATCACCTGAAATGTCAACGTATTCAATTGACCTTAGAGGAGTCGGGTAAAGGATTTCTTCCCCACCTGTGTGCAGAGCCGGAGCGAAAGGTCTTTCCCCAGCTGAAGGAAATAGCGGAACGGTGGCTTCTTCCTCCAGAACAGACTCGACGGAGGGGGCCACACCGACCCTTCGGATAATTAAATCGGGCTCTGCCTCATCTTTTAGGGTTCGAACGACGCTCATTGCCCTTTTTTTCGATTTTTACCCTTTGTCCGAGGGCTTTCTCTGCCTTTTATTGGCAGCAGCAATAATACGGGATGTCTCCCTTTGAATCAAATTCGGGTACTGGCACAGCTTGCTCGGCTGATGTCTCCGGTCTGGGCTCCACCGAGCCCTTGGGGTAAACCTAAATACCGAAGAGGTTATAGAAAGGAAAGGAAAAAGCAGAAGATACATTATATCCCAATTCAAATATGGTATTACCGTGATTTTGGGTAACCCATCGGCCACGCAACAGGATTCCCCATATCAGTTCTTCATGGGTGTGTTGACCGAGGAGTGCTCCAACCCACTCATTCATGTTCGGGACGGGGGTATCCGTATGCCACGGCGATAAAAGAGAAAAGGGGAAATAGTGTGAATACAAGTGTTTGACAAAACATTTAAGAATAATTATTGAAGGAGAAGAGAAACTTCTTGTTATCGTTCCACTCCTCACGGAAGGGCATATAATCAGCCGGAATAATGTCCGCGGTCCTCACCCGGACAAAGTGCTCTAACCAACCCCGGTCTCTGTCTTCATCCATCTTCGAAAAGATCGGGTTCCGGTCTCGCTTGGCGAGTTTTATCACACCCCCTCGGAATCACCTCGGGGAATATTAACGGATTAAATGAGTCATCGTGAATTTCTTTTTTGCACCGTTGGCCAACAGCTGGAGGCAGGCCACGACCCTCCAGATTATCGAACCAATTTAGGCCAGGGTTACATTATATGTCCGGCACATCTCCAAAATAACCGGATCGATTGGGGGGTCGAGCTTGAGCGTAAAAGGATAGGTGTAAACGTACAAGCCTTCCTATGGTCGGTGATAGATTCGTCGGGCCCGGGGCGAACATTTGCACCGGACGGTTATCCCATCTGCAATTAACCCGGACCTGATCAAGTTTATCCTCGGTAATGGACGAGGGATATCGCCTTACATCGTACCCTTTATCAGTAATCGAGGAAGGCTTCTCGACTTCAAATTCTTTGTTGTAGTTGGGTTTGGATGGTACTATGTCTAAAGCAGTGGGCTCAACGACGTTTTTTCCCTTGGGTTGAGAAGCCGGCTCGGCTCCTTGAGAAGAAACCGAGGGAACATCCTGGGAGGTGGTTTCGGTGTTGGCAGACATTTGAATTAGGTAATGAAAAAAGAGGTTCGGTGAATTCGATAAGGGAGAAGGAACAAGTTAAAAAATAATAAAAGGTGTGAGAAGAAACAAAGCAGCACTTTCAATCGAAAAACAGCAGATGAAAGGTTGACAAAGTTGGTTCTTACAATCAATGTAAGCAACAAGTTTGGGGATGAGAAGGGGTGCATGGCCTTATATAGGCGTGGTAACTGCAGCGGTTGTAGGGGTTGGCCAACCGGGGGGTGCCACGTGTCCCATAATTAATAAGACATGATTTGAAATGACATGCGTTACGGCGGTTACCGAAGTCGGCTGTTCGGGATGAGACACGTGGCTGATGGCAGAGGGACGTGACGTAACTGTTCCCGTCAAAATGAAAAGATAAGAACGAGCTTATAAACCGCCGGTTTGGTGACTCATCCACTTCCCGTTACTCTGGTAAAACTACGGTCGGGAAGTGTGGGGATATACGCTATCCGTAAAAATCGGGTTTAAGCTAGACCGGTGAGACCGGAAATCGAGGAAGAAAAGAAACAAGCACGAGCATGAAGACTTTCTTTCGGACCGGAGGTATTGCCTTTGAAAGTGTTTGATCGGAAAGTGGAGGAAATCGTTTGGTCGGTTTCTTCATGGGTAAGTTGATCGTGACCGTTAGTCCGGTTTCTCCATGGCCGAGTTGATCATGGCCGTTAGTCCGGTTTCTCCATGGCCGAGTTGATCGTAGCCGTTAGTCCGGTTTCTCCATAGCCGAGTTGATCGTGGCCGTTAGTCCGGGTGATCAGTTACAAAAATTGCCACGCGGCAAGACCGTTCTGCCACATTGTATTGCTAATCGTATGGGTGTCAGACCGTACGGCCCAACCTTATCCTTTTAGGGTTTTATTTAATCTAAAAGGGCTTTATGTTGTATGCAAGGCCCATAAGGGAAAACTATAAATAGGAGGCATTTCCTTACTTTTAAGGGTTAACTTTTTGAGATTTAGAACATTGTAATAGAAAATATATATTGAAGCTCACTCTCTCTCTCTCTCTTTGGGTCCGAATTTGTGGTGTTCTTAGCTTTGCATATTCATTCAATACAACTTAGCTTAATCATCAACATCAACATATTTATTCAAGGCGATAACACATATACATACATATTATAGCATACGAATCCACACATATTCCACATCACCCAAAGTAGATTAAAGTTTATCCACATATCCTATACCTCACTTATAAATTCAATTGATTACCTAAATTCGAGGTAAACAACATCACTCTTAAGTATTTTTAATTTCTTTGTCGTATTCACCCTTCATGTGTCATCCCTCCCAAATTTCAGGCACTGCATTTGCATACATCCACAAATATCATCCCTCCCAAATTTCAAGCATAGGCATTTGCATTTGCATACATCCCCAAATATTATTTGTTTATTACATATCGACATCTGTAGTATCAGTATGCATTTGCATATATTTGTTATGGACTTACGGTAATGCCTCTCACATTTCTTTAGTATTCTCAGTTTGGTTAGTTGCCTCACACAATATTTTACGTATTCCCATTTTGATATCCGTTTATTTTCTCCTCCAATTTTTGTGTGTGTATATGTACACAGATAGATTTAACGGCCGTAGATTAATTAGAGTTATCTTTGTTAGAGAACACTTTACCCCTCACTGTGAAACTTTTCGCCACAAATTCAAAATCAATCGGGATCTAATGTGAAAATTGGATATCATGTGAAAAAAAATAAGTAGATTTAATTCTTTTTTTTGTAATGGCGAACATTTTAATCCACTCTCCAATCAAACACTAAAAAATATTTTTCATAAAAAAATGACTTATCCTACCAAACACACCCATTGTGCATTCATCATTTTTATCTTTATGCACATTTTACTCATTTTGTAATATTGTTGCTCTACTCGACAAAATTTACTTGTTTATATGTGGACTTCGATAGTAACAGATAATTTTTTTTATTGTTCCATTTTCTCTCATAGTCGATAGTTAGGACATTTTTCCCTTTTAGGTTTGTATACGGTAAAAATCGGGCAAAGTTTGTCCGGTGCAAACCGGGGTAGGTAAAAGGAAGAAAACGAACGATAGTGTTTGATCCGAAGAAGCTTCACATAAATTCGTTGTATCCGGAGATAACTCCTCATCGTGGTTGGTCCGGGTGCGGTCCTTACATGGCCGAGTTGATCGTGGCCGTTTTGCCGGTTCGAATGCGGAATCGGTCGTGGCCGTTAGCCCGGTTTCTTTGTGACCATTCGATCGTGGCCGTTGATCGGATAATCGCGGTTATTCACCCTCCCGTGTGGGAATCTTGTCGCCAGTGCTTCGAGCGGTCGTACGGGTGTCAGACCGTACGACCCAACCTTATCCATATTAGGTTTTCTTTATCCTAAAAGGGCTCCATGATGTATAGAAGGCCCGTAGGAAAACTTATAAATAGGAGTCATTCCTCACTTTTGAGGGTTGGCTTTTGTATCCAAGAGCTTTGTACTTTGAATATATATATATATATATATATATAAATCTTCTCTCGCTTTGGTTTCCTCGGACTTTGGTCCATTTTACGGCTTAAACAATTCATTGAATCATTTCATTCAAACATTGCACGGATATATATCAAGATCTTAACTTAAACACATAATTCCCAATATCTTTACCTAGTCTTTAGCACACCAACTCATATTTAAGCCATTTCATAAGCAAAATATATATGTACATCTTTGTTCACCAAAAAATAGATTAAAGTGCCACGTATCCTATACCTCGTTACAAATTCAACTTATTATCCAATTTCGGGGTAAAACAGTTTGGCGCCCACCGTGGGGCAAGGATAATTGTGGTCTTTGATCTCGGTCTCTATTTGCTCCCATAAAGATTTCAGTTCTACTGTTCGTCTCTGCAAAAGCGGACAAAATGGCAAACAACGGAGAATCTGGTCACGTCAACAACGAGATTGTGGCCGAAAACGATAACATCGGGTTACAGGGGTTACCAGTGAATCCCATTGCACCGATACATCGTCAATTCTAGGGAGGGCCTCGGCCAGACAGAATACCGTGAACCGAGAGAACACCACTCATCCGGCCTCGATCCTTTAAATACTTTTTAATTCCGTCACCTGGCGAGGGCACGTAGCCGGAGAAGCGCCGAATGCCCGGATGATATTAATTTGCGTCTTATTTTTGAAATGTTGCGGGAACAAAGAGCGGCTATTTCTTTGAGCAAGGGTGGCGATATCCCCGGTGTAGAGCGAGAAGGATGAAACGACTCGGAAAAAGCAAGGGTCTTTGCAGAACCCCGGAGAGAAGAGCTCGAATGATCGAAAGCAATGGGTCGGAGGTTGGTTCGTCTACGAAGGTATTGAGGATGCTCGAGACGTTGGCAAGCGGGTAGACTCAGCCAGAAAGGGGTCGAGACTGTAACTCTCGGAGTGGACCGGATCCGGGGCTCACTTCATTCTAAAGGGCGGGATTCGAAGAAGGTATATTCGAAGCCCTACCTCAAGTGCGGCTCGAAGTTAATCCCAAGAGGTTCGAAGATGCTTGGGATATCCAAAATATGATGGCACAACGGATCTCCGGGAACAACGTGACCTCGTACACTGTGCTATAAAAGACGATGATGTTGAAGAAGACGAGATTGAGTCCGTATTGCTGAAAAAGTTGGAAACGCTATCGAAAGGGGAATTAACTTTATGACCATGCGCGACATTCGATCATTCTTTGAAATACTCGCGGATGCGTTCACCAAAGGCTCATGCGGAGCCAAAAAGGTCCGTACCGTAAGACGGATATTTTCGGATGCCCAAAGGGATAATGAGTTACTACGGGAGTTCGTCGATGCGTTTCCCGAAAGGGAACGGATGGAACTCCACCGGTTCGGAAGAATGGGCTGCCTGGCTTGCATTCACCCGAGGCTTAATCCCCGGAGTTCGACAGCCTCGTTCAAGCTAAGGAAAATTACTAGAATACGAGGCTGTGACTGGGCGAACGTACACAACGGTGCGAGAGTCCCAAGATTCGGGTGGAGGATGATCGGCTCGAACCCCATCGGTAGATAAACCTAAGTAAAGGATCTGAAGAGGACTAGAAAAAAATTACGACCGGATACACGGCCATCGGGGAAAGATACGAAGGCATATTCTCAATCGAGAGAAAAACAAGCTTCGTACCGGAGAGTCGAGGGTGGCCGGCCTCGATCAATTCCGGCGAGAGGAGATAGAAGAACCGGCGTCCGTCGAATAGCCGAGGTTGTCATTTAGAAGTGATCTTGGAAGTTCGGTAACTAATGGGGACCCACCGAGAATATCGAATACCCAACTTTAGTGTCAACACCTCGGACCTTGTCTCGGCCGCCGCGTATCGGAAACAAGGTGGCCAGAGACCATTGAGGTCGGATCGCGACCAACGGGATCCGAACATGATTTGTGAATACCATGGAACTCGCGGTCACGGGCGCGCGTCGCCAACTAAGAAGAGGTGGCTCGGCCATCGAAAAACGGGCACCTTCGTGAATTCTCGAGTGAGCGGGCAAAGACCCACTACAAGGAGAGAGTCCGATAAATAATTGAACCGAAGAGACCTCGGCACATAATCGACATGATAATCGGGGGTACAAATGCTCTGGGAGGCCGGTAATGAAGCGCGCCAAGGTTTCCCAGCTGATGAAAAGCGCAATCGGGATTGTACAGAGGGCTCCATCACTTTCGGCAACGAGGATGCGAAGGCATCGTTACGACCGCACGATGATACGTTGGTAGTTATTCTAAATAACAAGTCTCCAAATTAAATGTATTCATGACCAGGTAGCTCGGCCAACATCATCCGGTGGAGAGTGGTTGAACGAGTTAAGACTACTCGACCGAATCGCAAATGGCCGTTTGCTCGGTGGGTTTAATATGGCGAGTGAAACTACGAAGGGTGAGATTTCCTTGCCGATCGACATCGACGGCCACCGTCCGCAGGAGGCCCATGTTCTACGTAATCGAAGGGGATATAATACAACGCATTCTTTGGGTAGGTGGATACATAGCATAACGAGAGTGCCATCTACATTACATCATTCTTTGAGTTCCGGGCCTAGGAAGGGATAAAAACTATCAGGAGAGCAACGCGACACAGAGAGATGTTCGCGGTCGAAGAATCATCACCCCTAGTCAAAAAGCCGGATCAAAGGAAGGATCATCCGGGGACAAGGATTCCAAATAGCAATTACCGTTAACGGGTCCAAGAACGAACAAAAGATTGGACCGTGGCACGAAGAAGACGACTTCAACATACCTAGATCATTCGTCTTCTGGGATGAGTCGCACGCGACAAAATCTACAATAGAGAAGCTGGAGCAAGTCATTTTGTTCGAATATCTACCGGACGTAAAGGTATTCTGGAGCACGGGGTTAACCTCGGAGCTCGGGGAACAAGTTAATTAAATTTCTTCAAGCTAATGCGGAATTGTTTTGCATGGTCGCATATAGATATGACGAGGTGTGTCACCGAAGTAACAACTCGTAAGCTTAGTCTCGACGGGAGATTTCCCCGGTGAAGCGAGAAACGGAGGCCTATGGCGAGTCAAAGCATGCCTTCGTGAAGGATGAGGTAACAAAGCTTTTAAAAATAGGCTCCATTCGGAAGTAAAATACCGGATTGGGCGGCTAACGTAGTGGTGGTCTTAGAAAAAGGTAATAAATTTCGAATGTGCGTTGATTATAAGGATCTAAACAAAGCATGCCCGAAGGATTCATTTCCATTGCCCACATCGATAGAATGATCGATGCGACGACCGAGCATGAGATGTTAAGTTTCTCGATGCTTATAAGGTACAACGGAATCGGATGCACTAGGAAGATCAAGAGAAAATATCTTTCATTACGGTACGTGACTTATTGCTACAATAATGCCTTTCGGATTAAAAATACGGGGCAACCTACCAATGCCTAGTTAACGGAATGTTCGAAGAACAAATAGGAAAAACGATGGAAGTTTATATTGATGACATGGTTGTTAAGTCCCGGAAACAGAGGACCATTTAAAACATTTGCGAGAAACCTTTGACGTACTCGAAAGATATACACAAGCTCAATCGGAGAAGTGTGCTTTCGGTGTCCGATCGGGTAAATTCCTCGGTTTCCTCATGGTGTCAAATCGGGAATCTAGATTAACCTGGACAAGATCAAAGCAATCGAGGATATCGAGGTGGTAAATAACGTCAAAGGAGTACCCGGGGAGGATGGCGACGCGAGCCGGTTTATATCAAGATCTTGGACAAGAGCCACGTTTTTTTCTCCTTACTCGAAAGAAGAACGACTTCACATGGACACGGAGTGCCGTAAAAGCCTTACAAGAACTAAAGGAGTACTTATCCAAAATTTCCTCGCTTTGTTGCATACGCCGAAAGGACGAGCAGCCTTTTTCTCTACCTTGCCGTGTCCGGGTAGCGGTAAGTGGAGTTTTGAGGTAGAGAAGAATCGGGTACACATTTCCCATTTATTATGTAGTAGGACCTTGAGGGGATACGGAGACCGTCATCTCCACCTTGAAAAATTGGCATTAGCAACTCGTGCGCTTAGAAAACTCAAGCCTTGCTTTTCAATGCCACCCGATATGTGTAGTGACCACTTATCCTTTAAAGAACATCTTGCATAAACCGGAATTATCGGGCGGGGCTAACTAAATGAGTTCAGAGAGATAAGCGGGTGTGACATTGAATATAGGCCTCGGACGACCATCAAGTCATAAATCTTAGCCGACTTTTGTATGGAGACTTCACCCGCCATGATCCCCAGGTTGAGAAGGAACTCCTGCTAACCCGGGAAAGCCTCTGGTATTTGGTCATTACACACGGATGGAGCCTCGAATACAGAGGTTCGGGCTTGGAATCGTCCTTAAAACCCCCGCGGAGATATAATCCGGCAATCCGTTAGAACCGGTTAAATTAACAACAATGAAGCGAGTACGAGGCTATGATTGCGGGGCTTGGAATTAGCTCGGAGCATGGAAATTTGACAATCGAAGCAAAATGCGATTCTCTCTCACAGTTGTCAACCGGGTGAATGAAGTCTTCGAAGTCAGGATGAACGAATGCAAAGGTATCTTGAGGTCCGAGTCGTACTTCACCGGTTCAAAGAATGGACCATGCGGCATGCGAGGGGAGAAGAAGCGAGGGAACGTGCGTTCAATTTGGGATCTTCGGTCGAAAAGGGGAAGAAATTAACCTTGGAGCAATTTTTGCACTTGATGAACTTGGCAATAGATAACGGGCATCTTGAGATAAACACGATGGGTTTAACTTGGGATTGGCGCAACAAATACATCGACTATTTGCAAGATGGAAAGCTCCCAATGGACCTAAGGAATCACGATCGCTAAGGACAAAAGCAGCACGGTTTTGCCGGTGGACGCCCGATTATACGGGCGGTCTTTCTTCGGTCCTTTGGCCAAATGTTTAGGTCCGGTGAAACCGAGTACGTGATGAGAGAGGTGACAGCGAGGGGACTTGCGAGAATCACTCTGGTCTGCGGGAAGCCTTAGTCAGGAAAATCATTAGAGCTTGTTATTCTTGGAGCCGATGGAGGAAGATGCGAAGAATTTTGTCCGGAAGTGACGGATGTCAAAGACATGCCCCGATGATTCATCGGCCGGGGAGTTCTTTTCCGGTGGTATCACCCACGGCCACTTCATGAAATGGGGAATGGACATTGTTGGTCCATTGCCATGGGCACAGTAAGGCCCGCTTTATTTTGTTTATGACGACTATTTCTCGAAATGGGTTGAAGCACGGACGCTTGAGAAAATACGAGAGAAAGGAGATTATTGACTTCATTTTGGGACCACATTATATGCGGTTCGGCATTCGGCCAAGATCGTGACAACGGCCTTAGTTCGTTGGTGGCAAAGTTAATGATTTCCTTGAAGGTTTGAAGATCAAGAAAATTGTGTCGACTTCAAGTATCACCCGTGTGCGAACGGACAAGCGGAATCTACGAACAAAACAATAATTCGAATGCGAGAAAGAGACTTGAAACGTCAAAGCACCCCGGAAAATTTCGGAGGTCTTTGTGGGCTTACGGAACCATATCAAAGTCAAGTACGGGAAACACCCTTCTCGTTGGTCTACGGGACCGAAGTCCTCATGCTGTAGAAGTCGGAGAGCCCGGTCTCGGTTCAGTACACCATCGAGGAATCAACGAGGAGGCCATGGCCATAAAAACTCGATCTCACGGATGAGCTACGCGAGAACGTACTCATCCGTATCGCAGCCGATTTCGGAAACGAGAGGATGGAAAGGTACTATATGGGAGAGCTAACCCCGACATTTCAAATTGGGGACTTGGGTTTCGAAAAGTTACCTTGAACAAGAATCCCAACGAGGGCTTGGGCCGAATCGGGGAAGAGCCGTACAAGGTGGCCGAGATAACGGGTAAAGGGTCTATCGATTTTGGAATCCATGGACGGGCACGGTTGCGCAACAAGCGGAATGTGGCTCATTTGAAGAGATACTCTTGTTAAGGTATGGACCTTTTATTTCATTCTCACTACCTTTTTTTTTTTTTTGCGGCAGTGAGTGCCGAGCGACGTAGTTAACTTGCTAGGTCTAAAAACACGTGTTATAACTCTTTTCCTTGGCTCGATTTTATCCCAAATGGGTTTTCCGACAAGGTTTTTAATGAGGCGATAAGTACAACGTGTTACTAAAGTAGAATTATGAATACGATATTCGGGGGCAACACGCTACGGCCGGGGGCTTGATAGTGCTTGCTGAGCTTCACGGATCGAATAAGCACTAGGGGCTATGACAATACATTCGATGTAAGGACCAAACGATCAAAGTGAGCCGTGTCCCCCTAATATTCACTATGGCCGGAACCAATGCGGACCTTCGTATTAGGTTTTGATGTAAGGACCAAACGATCAGCGAATCGTGTCCACTTAGAATTTGCCACGGCAAAAACGGAAGGAAACGGATAAAGTCCTCGTATGATGTACAAGTACATGAAGTTTATTGAAAAATCAAATTATTACATTTCGAATTTATCTTCCTAGTAAAGTACTTTGCCCTAAAATTGTGCACCATTTTATCCAGTATATCAGATTCGGACATTACAGTAGAAATACGGCAAAGGCAACAAGGTTATAGCAAACCGAGCCTAAATCTTAAATATCTCCGAATGGGGACGGCTACACGAGAATTTGTGTAAACGAGAGATTCGAGGTGTCCAAATCCCAATCAAAATAAAAGAATAGCCACAAAATATCGGCCTAAAAATGCCTAACGTGATTCGGAGACGTCTGGATTCACAAAGCATAAATAAGTCCCGCATTAAAACTTCTCTATTCGACTCCCGGATAAATTATATCGGATGAGATTAAAACTCTAATCAAACAAGTCCGAAAGCGACTCTGATGTTCACTATCCTCGGGAAAGACCGGCAGTTTGAACAAGAATCATAACTGTCACGACCCAACTAGGGGCCGCGACGAGCGCCCGATACTTGTACCGGACACCCCTTACCTATCATATTACCTTTATTACTAAGTGGACCATATGAACTGCACCCCTTTTCTTTTTTTTTGACATATACATTAGTAACATAATAATATACATAGATTAACAAGCTTGAACAATCATTATGCACAACGGCGAGGACAATCGGAACACGACACATCTCATGCATAGCGTACGAGCCTCTAACATGGTATACATATACATAGGAAGGAGTAGAAGTCTTTGTCGTGCCAGAATACATGTACAAGGGTAGTACCAAAAGACGCTTCCAAAAACAGCCGGGCTACGCTGCTCTGTTGCGGACGAACTCCCTGAAACCCGAGGTCCGTCCCTGTGACTGCGCCCGGCATGAACGCGGCGTCCACGAAGGGACGTCGGTACAAATAAGTGTACCAAGTATGTAAGGCGTGGAGGTAAACAATGCAAGTATAAACGTAAGTAAGGGTCAAGTCATAGGTTCGAGGATATATAATGAAGTAAAAAAAAACCCGTAAGGGGCCTCT
>NW_026726834.1:0-36470 GCF_029784015.1 Lycium ferocissimum
ATTTGATCTGGGTTAATGCTTTTACTTTTTTTCCGTTTGCTACTGGACATATTTTTTGGGGCCCCCTTTTCGGGGTTTTCCACTTCCCGAGGTAGGACCCCCATTTGGTGATCCAAATTTGGGGTTTTAATTTCCCTCTTTATTTGGGGAGTGCCCCTCTCTTTCCCGGGGCTTATTTTTTTTGGGATATATTCGTTGGGGGCACGGGGGGGCCGCCCCGCCCTATGTTCCGTTCCCCTTTAAAAAGGTCCCCCGGGAAAAAGGGGGGTTGGGGCCATTCCGTACGTACGCGTGTGTATATGTTGTGTTTGGGGCGATCCCGTCGGGCCGCGCGCCCGTCCGCATATGTATATTTGTTGTGTTGTTGGCCCCGTGTGGCCTTTGTTGGTATTTTCGCGCGTGTGGTTATTTTGGATAGTCCGAAAAACAAAGGAAACTCTCGCCGAAATTTTCTCGGAAATTATCTAAATTTGGAATACGAAACCCAGTTTCGCTTCGTTATATACTTGGATGCGTTTGATATACCTTGTGATAGCGTTTGATAGGTGTGTTTGGGTGCCCAGATCGGGCACTAGTCACGGCCTACGGGGTTGGGTCGTGACAAATACACTATCTGTAAAGTCTCTAACATGAACCAAGATACCATAACATAAGTCGGGATAGGGCCCCGACGTACCCATAATGCATACGACACCTGTATATAAACATACGTACTCCGACTCGGCAATACTCTTTATAGAAATGGAGTTCACCAATCCAGCTAATAGCCCGGGAACATCCTATGGCGAGTGTCCTGTACTCATCTGTCTGCACCTGTGTGGCATGAAACATAGCACCCCCAAGTAAAGAGAAGTCAGTAAGAATAATGTACCGAGTATGTAAGGCTGAAATGAAACAATATATCAAGACTCAAGGATAAGAATAATGTAGGAGTCAACCTATACCTGTGACTGTCGCTAAGGACCATGAATATGCATAATGTACTTTTGAAAACATATACATATATATATATATATATATGCACCTTTACCCTTTTGCTCCTTCGAGCTTCGCCCCGTCGAGCATCATATCATATAGGCTCTTTCGGGCATCATAATCATCATATACCAGCTGATCAGGTGGTTTGCGTATATAATGCAATAGCCTTTCCCCTTCCCCATAAAATAATGATACATAAGTATATATATATATATATATATATATATATATATATACACACACACGAATAATGCATGACAAAACTTATAAGACTTGAAACTTCCTTCGGAGTAACTCTCTAGTCATCATAATCATGCGCCCCGTTCGGGACTTGGAATCAACCAAAAAATGTATGGAAATGTGAAACCTCATACATTCCCCTTCGATACTTAGGAACTGAAGAAACAATATGCTTGGAAGCACAATCATAAGAATGTGAAAGAGTAAACTTCTCTAACATTCTAAGAGTAGAATCATTATGGAGCAACATTCGTTTATGTTTCGTTCTATCACGGGTCATTCCAAAATGAAAGAAAGGATAACCTTAACATACCTGATCTTAGCTCAACGACTCAAGAACTCAACTCGTATCTACTTCACGATCTATATCTAACAACAATGGTACTATCGTTAATTATACAAACGATTCTCTTAATTGTATAACGAAAATTTAACTTATCGTAAAACAAAATTGGCAGTATCTCCCCCGTTCTTCTCATTTTCCCAAACTCCATATATTAACAACAACAACCATAACAATCCATTAAATATATACATCAATAACAAGATACCATGTAGCAGCAACAAGTCATAAACAGTTCACGACAAGAGACAAGCCCGGATACGATTATCAATCACACTTCTCCAATTTTTCTTTAATTCAAAATACATATCAATGACAATAACAACAATATAATTAAGTTACTCCAACAATTTCTAGCCACAACACAACCCAAAAATATACCTCAAATCAGCCCACACAACAACAACAATAACTTACCCGATTTCTGCCATTAATTCCGTAGTTCACGTTTCACAATTTAACTATGACCTAGATGAATTTAAATATATCAAGAATAGGAGAATTATTACCTTATATGCCAAGAACTATTCTTATTCCTCCTTACTTCATTTTAAAGAAATCCTGAATTCAACCACGCGACAAACGAAACAGCGAGATCGAAATAGAGAGCAACAACCGCTATGTTTCTTTGTTACAGGGAGTATACATTTCCTGTTGGTAGAAGAGGAAGACGTTGTCCGAAGTTGAAAAAGGAGCTACGTTGCTGCTCCATAATGTTATACAAAGCATTTTGTTGAACATTGATAAAGATCCCCAAAAATGTTATACAATGACTTCTTAGTCATTTGGGATAACAATTGTTGTACACCTTGCGTTCTACACATGCTTCCATTTGTCACACACACAATTTACAATCATGACATGTTGCCACATCACCTAATGACCATGAGGACCACCCACTTGCTGCCCACTCCCCATCATTTACATGGAAAATATTATTTATCCACAAAGATTTTATTTAATTTCTTGTCTCCTACTACAATTCCTCATTTAACCAATTGTCCACATAATTAATTTCTTGATCATGATTTACTTAAATATTGATCACCTTTAACATACTCCATATACCCATTACCATGACCGTGTGATATAACACTAGTCCATAGCCTCATTTTCCACACATAAAATATTATTTTCAATCATCGTCGTCACACTTTTCGTCGTAAATCATTTCGGGACTTCATTCCTTGTATACACCGAGTTCTTGATTTTCATTCTTGAATATGACCAAATTCTTCGAGCTCGGGAAAATTTTCTCATGTTGGACAGTTCAATTTCCTAGCCCAAAATATGGGATATTATAGCTTGGACCGGATTTCATTCAAATAAATTTTGAACCTCGACTAAACTTATTTTCTTCAATTTATTTTACTTCTAATCCTTACGATACATCTGAACCATCACTCTAACCACCTATAAGCTTGGCGGATAACCTCATTTCAGTTACTAATGTCATTTAACTCACACGCTTTCCAATGCATGAAAACATGGGATGTAACACTTATGATCAGTATAGATATCAACATGGGCGTCGTATAAATAGTGCCTCCATATTTTCAAGGCATAAATTACCGCAGCTAACTTAAGATCATGGGTTGAATAATTCTTCTCGTGTTGCTTTAGCTATCTAGAAGCATAAGCAACAACCTTGCCATGCTGCATTAATACACAGCCCAAACCAAAACCTGAAGCATCACAGTATATGACATAGCCATTTGTTCCTTTTGGAAGGCTCAAGACGGGTGCTGAGGTCAACTTATCCTTCAATATCTGAAAACTCTACTCACATACATCCGTCCACTGGAACTTAGCTGACTTCTGAGTCAACTTGGTCAATGGGGCTGAAAGAGAAGAAAATCCTTCCACAAACCTTCTATAATATCATGCTAGGACCAAGAAGCTACGTATCTCCGTTGGTGTCGTGGGCCTTGGCCAATTCTTCACAACTTCAATCTTTTGAGTATCCACTCTAATGCCTTCATCCAAGATAATGTGACCAAGAAATGCCACGGAGTTCAACTAGAACTCACATTTGGAAAACTTTGCATCTAAGCACTGCACGTAGATGATCTGCATGGTCAGCTGCTAACGTTGAATAAACCAGAATATCATCTATAAACACTATCCCGAACATATCTAGGAAGGGTCTGAATACAAGATTTATCAAGTCCATGAATACAGCTAGAGCATTAGTTAACCCGAATGACATAACACGGAACTCATAGTGCCCATATCTAGTCCTAAATGCTGTTTTCGGAATATCTTCCTCCCTCACTCTAATCTGATGATATCTTGACCTCAAGTGTATCTTCGAGAAATATTTGGCGCCTTGCAACTGGTCAAATAAATCATCAATCCTCGAAAGTGGATACTTATTCTTTACAGTCACTTTATTCAATTGCCGATAATCAATACACATTCACAAAGAGCCATCCTTCTTTCTTACAAATAATACCGGCCCTCCACACAGCTATGTATTGGGCCTGATAAAGCCCTTCTCAAGAAGATCATTCAACTGCTCCTTTAATTCTTTCAACTCCACGTCAGTGTCATTCTATAAGGAGGAATAGATATTGGCTGAGTATCTGGCAATAGATCAATAGTAAAATCAATCTTCCATTCCGGTGGAATGCGTGGATGCTCATCCAGAAACACCTCTGAAAACTTATTGACCACAGGGATAGACTGGAGGGTCAGTGATTCTGCTTGCACATTTTGGACGCGAACTAAGTGATAAATGTACCCATTTCTGATCATCTTCCTTGTCATAAGGTAGGAAATAAACCTATCCCTCGGCGAAGCAGCATTACCCTTCCACTCTAGGACAGGCTTACCGGGGAACTGGAATTGAACTACCTTTGTTCAGCAATCGACATTATCATAACAGGAAGCCAATCAATCCATGCCCATAATGACATCAAAATCAATTATGTCTAACTCAATCAAATCTGCTAGGGTATGGCAGTTACAAACTATCAAAACATAGCCTCGATATACTCGCCTAGCTATAACTGGATCACCAACCGGTGTTGATACCTCAAACAGCTCAATCAAGTCAGGCTCTATCCCAAACTTACCATCAAAAAATAGAGTAACATATGATAAAGTAAAACCTGGATCAATCTGTGTGTATACATCATAGGAGGAAACTGATAATATACTTGTAACCACATTAGGAGACGACTCATGATCCTGTCTATCGACTAATGCATAAATGCGATGCTGAGGCCCACTCGAGCTAGATGCTCCACCCCTTCCTCTATGACGTCCCGCTGGTGTCTGAGGAACTTATCCTGAAGGGCGTACTGACGAAGAAGAACCAGCTACGGACCCTGTAGGCTGGGCAATGCCTATAACACCCCTCGATGGATACTCCCTCATCACATGACCTGGCTGGCCACAAACATAACAAGCATTCGATCTAAATCGACACTGTCCGGAATGTAATCTATCACACTGGGCTCACCGCGGTACAGGTGGTCTCATCTGGCCTGACTCTTGTCTATGCCGAGTGCCTGATGCTTTAGAACTCTGGCACGCTCCCCGAATAAGCAGCCATCGATCAATTCCAGCCTCGAAACCGCCGAGGCGCACTCCCCGCCGAATGAAATGACCACCGGCAATGCTGTTGTCTCTGTCCTCTCCTGAACTCACCAGCAATAACTAAGGACCTGCCCTCTTATCATGGCCCCGGTCACACTCCCGCTCTGTCCTCCACTGACTCTTACGATCCTCTAAATTCTGCGCATATGCCTGTATACCTAAAATATCCATGTCCGACTGTAATGCAGCTGTCGTACACTCATCTATCAAATGTGGCCCTAAAACCCTCCATGAAGCGATGAACTCTGTCCTCCATCTCAGCCACCATGGCTGGGGAATATCTAGCCAAAGAATCGAAGTGTACACAATACTCCTAAACACTCATATTGCCCTGCTCAATGCGCAAGAACCTATCTGTTCGGGCTCGTCGAACTTCTGGTGGTGAACAATGACGATTAAAAGCATCTGAAAGCTCTTGCCAAATGGCTGGAGGAGCATTCTCTCCCCTAGACAGCTCCCATGCCTGATACCACCGCATTGTAACATCACGGAGCCTATAAGATGCTAGCTCCACTAACTTGACCTCATCGGGTTGCATAACCCTCAAAGTCCATTGCATACTATCAATAAGGTCCTGAAGATCCTTATTTTGCTTCGTAAAAACTCTGGAAGATCTAACCCGAGGAAAGTCTTAACCCTCGCACTACCGGATCGGTCTCCTTAATCAACACCAACTCCTGCCGCTGAGCCTGAGCGGCTACCAATCTGGTCAATAACTGTATAGCATCTAGCATATCCTGGCCCGGCATCCGGGGCCGAGGAACCGGGGGTACTCGGGCAGTGGCCGGAGGCGGCGTGAAGTCTGGGATGGGCTCTCACTCTGAGACTCGCCTCGAGCCCTGGTAGCCCACTAAGTACGGCTAGTGGCCTCACCCCACACTCTTTTGCCCTTTTGGGCGGCTGTAGCTTTCTTGCGAGGCATCGCTGAAATCAAAACAAACTATTAGGAAGCAAACTCTTAACACACGGCTCTGTCGCACGATCTAAGAGAGTAAGAATGACAATTTCCTAAATGTCCCGTAGCCTCCTGCTTATAAGTTTGGTGGATGACACACCCATAAATAAGACTCTACTAGACACGGTCTGTAGATAACCCTAGGATGGAACTGCTATTACACCACTTCTGTCAAGACCCAAATCGATGTCGGTGACGAGTTCCTGTTCTCTAATGATCAAACACCCCTATACTCATGCTGGACAATATTGCATAATAAGGACCCACAAACAACTTAATCTGGATTAAACTGACTCGTGAAAGGATAATAACAGGAACTGTGCATATGTATGTATGTATGTATATATATATACACACACACACACACACACACACACACACACACATTAAAGATAACAATACAAGCCAACTAGGCTGCCACATGAACTGTACACAAAAGAATAGGAGCCGACAGGGCTACATCACAAGTCCTCTACCCATAACTATCTAAAGACCTCTAATGAAATAAAACTATAGAAAGGATAGGACAGCGCCCCATCATGCCCATATGCATATCTGTATCCCAAAAGTAACATACCAAAATGAACTGCAGCTCCGGATAAAGCGGAGCGCACTGACCCCCGCTGGATAGGAGTCCTATGGAGCTGGACCGTCCGTCTGCCTACCTAAACCAGCGGGCATGAACGCAACCCCCGAGCAATAGAGGAGTCAATACGGACAATGTACAGAGTATGCAAGGCATTAGAGTAACATATATATAAGAATCAAGAAAGGAATCTGAAACTCATAAACAATTGACTGTCTGAATGCATCTGTATGACTGAAGATACCTTGGCGGTGTGTAATCTGCAAGCTCTTCTTTCAAAAATCATATACAACTATATACATAGTAAACTACCTGACCATAGAGGTATAGCGTGAATAGTATACTGCCTAGCCATATAGGCACGGTGTCATCATCATCATCCCGCGTTCGGGACGGTAGTCATCTCACGCCGCACACTAGTGCTGCTGCCCAGCCATATAGGCACTGTCACGACTCGACTACGGGCCGTGACGGGTACCCGGGGCTAACCACCGAGCACCGCTCATACCATTACCCATCATACACATCAAGCATTCATACATTAATCTTATACTCAAATCATAGGAAAATCATTTTTCACTTGAAGCATATTTACTTTATATACATAAGCCCTTCGGCTATCAGAATTAAAATAATGCATATACTTACGAGGAGAGACCGTGGGACCATACTACCCACACATACGCATCTACGAGCCTATACTAGAGTGCTAGACATATGGACGGGACAGGACCTCGTCATGCCCAAAACATATATATATATATATATATATATATATATATATATATATATACACACACAAAAGAATAAGTCAATGGCACCTCCGGAACAATGGAGTTCTTTCAAGTTAGCTAATAGCTCCTACGAGTCTGGATCACCTCCCTGTCTACCTCTGGGCATGAACACAGCGTCCAAAAAAAAAAACGGACGTCAGTACAAACATTGTACTGAGTATGTAAGGCATGAATGAAATGAACATAATAGAGAAATCATAAGACATTAGGTGAAGATATAACCTGCGTACTTTTAAAGGCGGATACATTTCACACATATATCATATAATCATAGTACATGTATCATCATAGCGCATATATAAGCGTATAATACATATCATCATCATTAACCGGCGTCCCGGTAACCATCATATGCCGCCCACTAGTGGTGTCATGCCCGGCCCTCTAGGCTCGGTGTAAACATAGCAGCCCGCCTTAGCGGTGACATGCCCAGCCATTTAGGCACGGTGGAATCGTATGCAGCCCGCCTTCGCGGTGACATGCCCGGCCATTTAGGCACGGTGGGATCGTATCGTCATATAGTCAACATAAACTTATCATTATCATACATCTCATAGGCATATCATAACCTTATCATAACTTAGCATCATTATACATTCATCATTAATCATACATTAAAGCCTGAAGGTAACTATGGCTATGTCGGGGTGACATGAGGTCGTGAACCCCCGACTACGTTATGGAGTGAGCATAATCGTCATATCTCACCTTGAAGGGACTAACATTTTGAGGTGAGTACACACAAGGAAAAGCATCCATGGAACTATACTTAGGGTTATTAACATCATGGACATCTAATATTGCTCTAGGATTCTTTATACTTAAACTCATCATCATCATTATCATGCTCGTATCGTATCTCTTTCCTTTATCATATGCGTATGTAGCTCCTTATAGTCATAGACTCATCATTTCCGTTATTAGGAAGATCATGGAGAAATAGGAAGATTTATGCCATAGGAGTCATGCCTTAGAAGGAAAAGATTAGCTTTACATGCCTCTTTCATTTAACAATTCTCTCGCTTAATCGTTCCCTTCGATGCTCGCGTTTCTACCTTCAAGAGAATTCGCATTAACATTAGCTAATCGATTATATGAACGTGCTTACTAATGCTAGAGAAAATTGGGCAGCATTTCCTTTGTTTATACAACTTTCCTCATATTACATATCAACTCCCAAACATTCATAACAACATTCACAATATTATAAACAACAATCATCGTTCATCTACATTATTCACATTTCACAATTTCACTTCAATTTCTCCATAATCATGGTCATAATTCACTATTGCGTTTTCTCACATATAATACTCATCCCATGTTCTAAATGTCGTTCATAACATACTTACAATCACAACATATCAATATCCATGATTCACTCCAAACTACTACTCAAAATCTCATTACTCCTATCGTTGTGACCCACTTTCTATCTCCTTCCATCATCTAAGTCTTTCAACCTCTCATTACCTTAAACAATATGGAAAGATCATAAAACTTTACCTTAGATAGTGTAGGAATAAGCCTTGAGTGAAAATACTCTTCTTGCACCCAAAACCCTAGTTCACCTCCATTGGAATTTCTTGGCTTGGATGAACTTTAATGTGTCTCATACACTTGATTTTGTTGGTTTGATGAAGTTGATCATCAATTTCTCTTGAGTTCTTGTGGATGAAGGGTGGAGAGGGTTCTAGAGTGTTCTAGAGAGAAGGGGTGTGAAAATGAAATGAATTAATGAACTTGGTTCCCTTTTTAATAACTTAAAAATCTGATCCGTTGGGAAAATATACAGAACTTATACGGTTCGTATAAGTGACCGTGAAATCACCCCTTCAACATCTCGCTTCTGTGACCATTATACGGAACATTATACGGTCCGTATAATTTTATACGGTCCGTATAAGTAACCGTATAATCCCATCAGTGAGAGACCTTCACTGTCACGATTTTGCGGACCATTATACGAACCGTATAACATTATACGAACCGTATAATCGTCCGTATAACCCATCTTTTCTCTGATCTTGTTCTCGTCACTTCGTTTGATCTCCAATTCTTATGGAACCTTCTTAACACATGTTTAGCACTTCATTAACAATCTAAGGGACGTTATCACTCTTTTCCAAAACATCATTAAGCCGTCATTAACTTGTTACTCGTAATTCCCTTTCGATATCTATCGTATGCCTTGCCTTCTCTTGGCAAACTTTCTTCTCTTACCTCGAATGTCTTTGAAATCTCATTTAGAATCATCAGATGTTATTTCTTACTTATCAAAACATCGTATACGTTGTGCCCTTCATTAGTCTAGTCACTGTACGTTAACGAAAATTTTTGGGGTATAACATTCTTTCCCCCTTTTGGAACATTCGTCCTCGAATGTTAAGCACTCGGAAATTTTATGAAAATTTCGCCAGAGTTTCCCCTATAATATGGCACTACCATCCTGTCACAACATCCCACAATAAACATGCCTCACAGGGCCACAACACAATAACAATAGGATTTGGCCACACACGACCTAAAAACATAAAAAGGAAGCATACATACCTCATAATATTGATGTTTCATCTTGAATCTCTTCCGGGGGCTGAAATAAGTGCGGGTACTTGGACTTCATACTCTCTTCTGCTTCCCAAGTCATTTTTTCTCGGTTGTTATTTCGCCATAAGACTTTAACTGAGGCTACTTCCTTATTTCGAAGCCTTCGTACTTGCCTGTCTAATATGGAAATGGGCACTTCTTCATAGACTAGCTTCTCTGTCACTTGAACATCATCTATTGGAACAATCCTCGTAGGATCTCCAACACACTTGCGGAGTATTGAGACATGGAAAACTGAATGGACTGATTCAAGTCCTGGAGACAAGTCCAATTCATAAGCTACTTGACCCGCGTTGCGGATAATCTTATAGGGTCTAATATATCGAGGACTGAATTTCCCTTTCTTGCCAAATCTTATCACACCTTTCATTGGTGACACCTTCAAAAATACCCAGTCATCAACTTGAAATTCTAAGTCTCGCCGGCGGTTGTCCGCATAAGATTTTTGGCGACTTTGGGCTGTCAACAATCGATCTCGGATCACCTTGACTTTTTCTCGCTTGTTGAATCAACTCGGTGGCCTATTAGTTGTACTTCTCCTATTTCAAACCATCCAATTGGGGACCTGCACTTCCTTCCATATAAAGCTTCATACGGAGCCATTTGGTACTGGAATAGTAGCTATTATTATATGCAAACTCAATAAGGGGTAAGTGGTCATCCCAACTACCACTGAAATCTAGAACACATGCTCGTAGCATATCTTCCAAGGTCTGAATGGTACATTCGGCTTGTCCATCGACCGCGGATGAAATGCCGTGCTAAGCTTTACTTGAGTACCCAAACCTTCTTGGAAGGATTTCTAGAACTTAGCTGTAAATTGTGCCCCTCTATCTGTGATAATGGATATCAGAATACCATGGAGTCGCACAATCTCCTTGAGGTACAACCTTCCATAATCTTCTGAGTATGTCTAGTGCCCGACTTGGGCACCCGTACGTACCAAAGTCCAAAAACAGCAACTCAAATATTTACAAAAATTTGGGCAGGGTTTCCTCTGTTTTACTGACTAACCAAAATTTACCTGCACTCAGAAAATACCAACAGAAGCCACGCAGGGCCAACATATTCACATATATATATATATATAGGCGTAGCCGGCAAGGTTGCCGTGGCGGATGAACCGCTCAGAACATATCACCTTTACATATACTGAACCACATACACATATACTGTACAGACACCACCATAACCCACGCACATGTCCACAGACCTCTACTCAACATAACGGAATCATATGACGGGACAGGGCCCCGTCGTACCCTTGAATAATAATGTACATATGTGTCAGGAGAAAATGTATACCAAAATATATGTAAGCTCCGGAAGAAGGAGCACCCGGTGTGAGAATAGATGGCCTAAGCAGGTGGATCCTCAAACTGAGCGGCGGTACCTGCGGGCATGAAACGCAGCCCCCGAAGAAAGGGGGTCAGTACGAAATAGGTACTGAGTATGTAAAGCAGTAAACACAGTAAATAGAACCGTAACCAATCTAGACTATATCAACTTAAGCATGGGGTCAGAAAAACCAGAACTCACCTGAGAAACATGTATCATGTATACCCACATCATATCATCAAATCAGTATGCACATATAACGTACCCGGCCCTCCAGCAAGGGACTCGGTAAATAAATCGTATAAACATCATGTATGGTAATCATATAATCATATGCATATGCCGTACCCGGCCCTCCAGTGAGGGACTCGGTAAGTGAATCGTATATGTATAAATAGCGTACCCGGCCCTCTGGGGAGGGACTCGGTGAACAATGCAATAGTCTGTGCACGAATACATACCCGGCCCGGGACTCGGTGGAGGACATAGCATAACATGCACGAGCAGAGTAGTGAGAGGTCATATGCATATAACAAGTAAATAACCAGATCCTTTTTCCAAAACTCAAGGACCAACTATATTCATCGTCATTAAAAGCGCATAAACAGATTTCAGGTTGACCGGGATTAATAAGTATAAGTAAAAGTTATGAACTTCCGCGAACACTTTACGTATCAAACATATCATACAATTCAAGGGAACCATCAAACAACTATTGTATAGTAAATAAGACAATAGCCAAAGGCTTTCTTTAAGTTTCACAAAAATATGTCAAACGGTACGTCATACGGAAATCTCAGGACGCGTGGCCCCACCTCGGCCAAATGTGGCGGCATGCGTAATTTACGTATAATACGCTTCATGACATTACCTATTAGGGTTTTTAGGGTAACCGGATCCTATTCATGCAATTTCTAGGCACTTGGACAATTCTTGCAACTATACATAAGCATTCCCTTCAATTCTACTGAATGAATAGTAGCCATTTTCAATCTCGGATTCCTAGAATTAGGAAAGTCCCCGAGGCGTGAAATCAAGCCTACACGTCTAAGACATGCCAAAGAAAGAAGGGGGTAAGCTTTACATACCTTACGGCGTCTCACGCTCGCTTTGTCTCCAATCCCGTTTCGTCAAAAATCTGCAAATGGTCATCTTTACCCGTCACTATTCATGAGAATTAACATTTCAATCTTAGGTTCACGTTTGGCTACCGAAATTTCGGCAGCGCTTCCCCTATATGTATAACGTCCCCGAGAATCATCTCGGCCCAAATATCACAACAACAACCCAACAATCCAACAACACCAACAAGTATTGCAAAATACGCAATATGGCGCAACTAACCATCTTTCCGACATAACACAATAATTTCCGTTTCCAACTTCGTATTTCCAATTCAATCCCAACATATTAACCAAGATCATTACAACACAATTCGGAGGCATATCATATCATTTTCACCAAATATACATAAGATATACACAATATACAAGTTTCCTACCAAAGACATAATTCACCCACAACTTCCAATCTTTTAGCAAACATGTTCATGACATATTTATATCTTCCAACTTCATCACTGAAAATCCTAATTTGCTTCTTACTACTTTCATTTCCATATTTACATAAGTTACTACAAACTTGCATAATTTCTCATAACAACATAGCAACCATTTTTCCATGATGACAAGAATTATTATCCTTTCATTTACTTCATCATAACACACTTAACATACTAACAAACTTAATTCGTTTCCATTTCACTCCTTGCATCCCACGGCCACATACTAGTTTTTCCAACTTTCACTAATTCATTCGACTTTCACTTCCAACACAATTTCTACCATAACAACCACTAGATTAATACATGAATTCAAGTCATCATATACTTGCAACACATACATATACACGGCCAACATGCATATACTTCTAGCACACCAAAATTTTCATGCTTTTCATTTATTTCCACACACTACATCATGCATACACCTTCCATATCATAACAAAAGCATAAAATTCTTACCTTTCTTCCAAGTTCCTCACTTGTCCCTAAAATTCCCCTTTTGCCAAGATATTTATATCAAGTTGTAGAGAATCTTGCACTTAGTAGTATTGCACAACAAATCCCAATTTTTTTCCAAGATTAAAGAGCTAGATTTTTTTTTCTTTTCTTTCTTTCCTTTCTTTCTCCCTTACCCGAACTGCTCTTCTTTTTTTTTCTTTCAATTTCTTTTGTTTTCTTGAACATTCCATAAGATAAGATGACTTATTTATCTTATGGTCCCATAATTATCACATGGGAAATAATTTTTTCCATGGATTGGGCCATGGAACATGACCGGTTGGGCCCTTCCAATTGGGCCTCAATCTCTTTTATTATTTTGAGCCCAATTTTCCATGAATCATATTTCGCAATTTCCGAAATAAATTTTCAAAATTCCAGCTTTTGCCCTTAGGCCTTCTCCAATGTTTCCACATTCAAACTTCCGTAACCGGCATACACGTACTAAAATAAATCCAAATATGGACTCCTTTCTCATAAGTCAAATTATTTCGAATTTTCCGAATATGCAAAAATGCCGGATATAACATCCTCCCCCCCTTTATAACATTCGTCCTCGAATGTTAAATTAACTTTGTGGTAAATCAGATTAAGTCGGGGAGGTCCTCTCGCCAACTACTCCTCACATGGCCCTGATTCTAGCGTCGTGACGCACCCTTTTTTTTTGTACTCCATCTAGCCCATTCTGGCTCACGCGGCCCCTTAAAATGTCGGCCTGTCCAGTATATTCCAAGTCCCTTTAGGCTACTCTGGCTCCCCATTCGCTCTTTTGGCTAAAGTTGCAAAACTTCCAGAAACTTCCCAGGGGGGTCACCCATCTTAAAATTTCCCTCGCCCTAGCACGCTTAACTTCAAAACCTCGATGGTATACGATGCTCTAACGTAAGTATAATCGCGTTCAGCTCACTATAGAACCTTTATCACGTAATTTGGAGTAAAATACTGTCTTGACAGGTTTCCGGACGTCTTCGCCGCACAATTACCGTTTTGCCCCTCTCTCGATTTTCCTATTCACTGACACTTATGGATGTTACCACTTTCCATCCTAGACTCCGGGGTCCGTAATAACAATAGACACACCTTAATCACTGCTGTTTATAAATACTGAATTACTAACCCTCAAGTTTTCCATCCCCCACCATTACGCACAATTATATCACAGACACACATATATAAGAAAATAAATTCTAGTAAGGATTCATGTACCTGTAGCCGCATCTGGTAATGCCTCCTGGTCCTGTCTACCGGCTAATGCGTATAAGCGGTTTGATGGACCGCTGGAACTGGGGGCTCCGCCGCGACCTTCGCCACGGCCCGCCGTGCGGCGTGTACCCCGCCCGCAGGGCGCGCGCGGCCGAGGAGGACGAACCGCCGACCGACCCAAAGAGGGCTGGGCCATACCACCTGAACCATCCCTATACGGGCACTCCCTCATAATATGGCCCTGACGGCCACAAGAAAAACAGGCACCAGTGCCGCGACGGCATTCCCCAAAATGAGGCCTGCCACAACGAGAACACTGGGGCAACGGGGGCCTCGTCTGACCGGAACCTCTATCCATCTGTGGCCCTGAACCTCTGGAGCTCGGACCGGCTCCCGAATACCCTGCACCATCAAACCTCCTGCCCGGAAATCGTGAGGGTGCGCTCTGTGCTGGCTGGGTCGAATATCCCGTACTCGCCGAGGCCGTCCGCCTCGTGAATCCCCCCGAATACCCCCGCCGATCTAGCCCTCTTCGGGCCGGCGCCTATCATCGATCCGTCAGCCGGCGCCCTCTGTGCCGCTCCTCCATGCCCTGGGCGTACGCCTGTACTCGCGCAATGTCCGCGCCCGGCTGAGAAGCCATCGACATACAGTTGTCAATCAAATAGTCATCCAACCCCATGACATACTGGTGTACTCGATCAGCCATGTCTGCTACAACATGAGGAGCGTATCTGGCTAAGGAGTCAAACTCCAGACTGTACTCTCGGACGCTCCTACCACCCTGTTTCAAATGTATAAACCTATGAATCCTGGCGCGTCTGATCTCTGGAGGTAGAAAATGAGCAAGAAAAGCCTCCACGAACTCCTCCCACACGGTGGGGCGACCCCTCCTCACCTCGGGATAGCTCCCAAGACTCATACCAATTGGCTGCAATATCGTGCAGCCGATACGACGCGAACTCAACAGACTCAGTATCGGAGGCCTTGACAAGTCGCAGCGTGCGCCGCATCTCCCTGATGAACTCATGAGGGTCCTCCTCGGGCTTTGACCCGAAGAACTCTGGCGGATTGCAAGTCAGAAAATATCGGGCCCTCTGGCTGTCGCGTCCCCCAGCAAAATCATCTCCGGACCGTCTGCGGACACCGTCCCGCTACCGATGCCGGTCGGCGAATCGAACGGGCGTCCCTCATGGCCCTGGCCTCCGCCTCAGGCTGCGGAGCTGGAGGCTCGGGCACTCGAATCTCAGGGGCGGGCGGTGGGGCCGCCTCCTGTGCCGCAGCTGCTGCTGCTCTGTGCTCCTCGGACGGTGATGGAGTGGCAGAACTAGCCGACCGGGGCACAATCTCCGGCTCGGGCTGGGCATGGGCCCTAGTAACTCTCTGGGCCCTACTGGTCTCTCCCGCTGCAGTGGACTTGCCCTTCTGGGCAACCGTCGCCTTTCTCGGAGGCATCGCTGAAAACATAAGAATTTCGTCAGAAAGGAGTCTTCCTAATAACACGGCTCTACCGCACGACCTAAGATCAGAAAGAAAGACAGTATCCTAAATGTCCTGTAGCCTCTCGTTTATAGATGTGGTGCACAACACACCGATAAACAAGACTCTACTAGACACGGTCTGTGGACATTCCGAGGACGAACCGCTCTGATACCACTTTTGTCACGACCCAACCCCGTAGGCCGTGACTAGTGCCCGACTTGGGCACCCGTACGTACCAAAGTCCAAAAACAGCAACTCAAATATTTACAAAAATTTGGGCGGAGTTTCTCTCGTTTTACTGACTAACCAAAATTTACCTGCACTCAGAAAATACCAACAGAAGCCACGCAGGGCCAACATATTCACATACATATATATATATATATAGGCGAGCCGGCAAGGCTGCCGTGGCGGATGAACCGCTCAGAACATATCACCTTTACATATACTGAACCACATACACATATACTGTACAGACACCACCATAACCCACGCACATGTCCACAGACCTCTACTCAACATAACGGAATCATATGACGGGACAGGGCCCCGTCGTACCCTTGAATAATAATGTACATATGTGTCAGGAGAAAATGTATACCAAAATATATGTAAGCTCCGGAAGAAGGAGCACTCCGGTAAGCAGAATAGATGGCCTAAGCAGGTGGATCCTCAAACTGAGCGGCGGTACCTGCGGGCATGAAACGCAGCCCCCGAAGAAAGGGGGTCGCACGAAATAGGTGCGAGTATGTAAAGCAAAGAACACAAGTAAATAGAACCGTAACCAATCTAGACTACATCAACTTAAGCATGGGGTCGAAAAACCGAACTCACCGAGAAACATGTATCATGTATACCCACATCATATCATCAAATCAGTATGCACATATAACGTACCCGGCCCTCCAGCAAGGGACTCGGTAAATAAATCGTATAAACATCATGTATGGTAATCATATAATCATATGCATATGCCGTACCCGGCCCTCCAGTGAGGGACTCGGTAAGTGAATCGTATATGTATAAATAGCGTACCCGGCCCTCCGGGGAGGGACTCGGTGAACAATGCAATAGTCCGTGCACGAATACATACCCGGCCCGGACTCGGTGGAGGACATAGCATAACATGCACGAGCAGAGTAGTGAGAGGTCATATGCATATAACAAGTAAATAACCAGATCCTTTTTCCAAAACTCAAGGACCAACTATATTCATCGTCATTAAAAGCGCATAAACAGATTTCAGGTTGACCGGGATTAATAAGTATAAGTAAAAGTTATGAACTTCCGCGAACACTTTACGTATCAAACATATCATACAATTCAAGGGAACCATCAAACAACTATTGTATAGTAAATAAGACAATAGCCAAAGGCTTTCTTTAAGTTTCACAAAAATATGTCAAACGGTACGTCATACGGAAATCTCGGGACGCGTGGCCCCACCTCGGCCAAATGTGGCGGCATGCAGAATTTACGTATAATACGCTTCATGACATTACCTATTAGGGTTTTTAGGGTAACCGGATCCTATTCATGCAATTTCTAGGCACTTGGACAATTCTTGCAACTATACATAAGCATTCCCTTCAATTCTACTGAATGAATAGTAGCCATTTTCAATCTCGGATTCCTAGAATTAGGAAAGTCCCCGAGGCGTGAAATCAAGCCTACACGTCTAAGACATGCCAAAGAAAGAAGGGGGTAAGCTTTACATACCTTACGGCGTCTCACGCTCGCTTTGTCTCCAATCCCGTTTCGTCAAAAATCCGCAAATGGTCATCTTTACCAAATCACTATTCATGAGAATTAACATTTCAATCTTAGGTTCACGTTTGGCTACCGAAATTTCGGCAACGCTTCCCCTATATGTATAACGTCCCCGAGAATCATCTCGGCCCAAATATCACAACAACAACCCAACAATCCAACAACACCAACAAGTATTGCAAAATACGCAATATGGCGCAACTAACCATCTTTCCGACATAACACAATAATTTCCGTTTCCAACTTCGTATTTCCAATTCAATCCCAACATATTAACCAAGATCATTACAACACAATTCGGAGGCATATCATATCATTTTCACCAAATATACATAAGATATACACAATATACAAGTTTCCTACCAAAGACATAATTCACCCACAACTTCCAATCTTTTAGCAAACATGTTCATGACATATTTATATCTTCCAACTTCATCACTGAAAATCCTAATTTGCTTCTTACTACTTTCATTTCCATATTTACATAAGTTACTACAAACTTGCATAATTTCTCATAACAACATAGCAACCATTTTTCCATGATGACAAGAATTATTATCCTTTCATTTACTTCATCATAACACACTTAACATACTAACAAACTTAATTCGTTTCCATTTCACTCCTTGCATCCCACGGCCACATACTAGTTTTTCCAACTTTCACTAATTCATTCGACTTTCACTTCCAACACAATTTCTACCATAACAACCACTAGATTAATACATGAATTCAAGTCATCATATACTTGCAACACATACATATACACGGCCAACATGCATATACTTCTAGCACACCAAAATTTTCATGCTTTTCATTTATTTCCACACACTACATCATGCATACACCTTCCATATCATAACAAAAGCATAAAATTCTTACCTTTCTTCCAAGTTCCTCACTTGTCCCTAAAATTCCCCTTTTGCCAAGATATTTATATCAAGTTGTAGAGAATCTTGCACTTAGTAGTATTGCACAACAAATCCCAATTTTTTTTCCAAGATTAAAGAGCTAGATTTTTTTTCTTTTCTTTCTTTCCTTTCTTTCTCCCTTACCCGAATTGCTCTTCTTTTTTTTTTCTTTCAATTTCTTTTGTTTTCTTGAACATTCCATAAGATAAGATGACTTATTTATCTTATGGTCCCATAATTATCACATGGGAAATAATTTTTTCCATGGATTGGGCCATGGAACATGACCGGTTGGGCCCTTCCAATTGGGCCTCAATCTCTTTTATTATTTTGAGCCCAATTTTCCATGAATCATATTTCGCAATTTCCGAAATAAATTTTCAAAATTCCAGTTTTGCCCTTAGGCCTTCTCCAATGTTTCCACATTCAAACTTCCGTAACCGGCATACACGTACTAAAATAAATCCAAATATGGACTCCTTTCTCATAAGTCAAATTATTTCAAATTTTCCGAATATGCAAATGCCATCCCACCAATATATTAGCTTGAGATCATGATACATCTTCGTTGCACCTGGGTGAATAGAATATCGAGAGTAATGAGCTTCTTCGAGGATTCGATGACGTAACTCTGTAACATTCAGAACACATAGCCTGCCTCGGTATCTAAGAATTCCATCCATAGAAGTTTCAAATGGAGACTTCTCTTTTTCATGAAATATGTCTCTATAATGGCTCAACTGAGGATCTTCATATTGACGCTCTTTCACTTCCATATTAGGATGAAACGTGGGGATCATTAATACCAATTCCTGCACTACTTGCATCAATTAGACGTACTCCAAGATTAGCTAGTTGGTGGAGCTCATGAATTAATTCTTTCTTCTCCGGAGGATCCTCACATAGGCTGCCCATCGATCGGCGGCTAAGCGCATCAACTACTACATTTGCCTTCCCAGGGTGGTATAAAATATTCACATCATAATCTTTCAATAGTTCTAACCACCACCTCTGCCGCAGATTCAGCTCTTTCTGTTTAAAAATGTATGGAAGACTCTTGTGATCTGTATAGATATCAACATGCACACCATACAAGTAATGTTTCCACATCTTTAATGCATGAATGACTGCAGCCAATTCGAGATTATGAGTTGGGTAGTTCTTTTCATGTTTCCGCAGCTGTCTCGAAGCATAAGCAATAACTCTACCATGCTGCATCAATACACACCCTAACCCAACGCCAGAAGCATCACAATATACAACGTAACCATCTGGCCCTTCTGGGAGTGTTAAGACTGGAGCTGAGGTTAATCTGTCCTTCAACTCTTGAAAGCTGCGTTCACAAGCATCATTCCACTGAAATTTAGCTGACTTTTGGGTTAGCTTCGTCAATGGGGCTGAAATGGATGAAAATTCCTCTACGAACCTTCTATAGTAACCTGCCAATCCTAGAAAATTACGGACTTCTGTAGGCGTCATAGGCCTTGGCCAAGTCTTCACAACTTTAATTTTCTGAGTATCAACTCGAATGCCATTGTCTGAAATAACATGTCCCAAAAATGTCAAATGTCACAGAATTCAACCAAAACTCGCACTTTGAAAATTTTGCGTACAATTCTCGAGTTCGAAGAATTCCAAGATCAATACGTAAATGGTCTGCATGTTCTGATTCTATGCGAGAGTACACCAGAATATCGTCAATGAATACTAATACGAATAGATCCAAGAGAGGCCTGAATACATTATTCATCAAATTCATAAACACTGCCGGCGCATTAGTTAACCCAAATGACATCACCCGAAATTCATAATGGCCATATCTCATTCTAAAAGCTGTTTTGGGAATATCTTTTTCTTTAACTCTCACTTGATGATAACCTGACCTCAAGTCTATTTTGGAAAACCACTTGGAACCTTGTAATTGATCAAACAAATCATCAATCCTTGGGAGAGGATATTTGTTCTTTATCGTCACCTTATTCAACTGCCTATAATCGATACACATCCGTAAGGAACCATCTTTCTTTCTCACGAATAGGACTGGTGCTTCCCACAGTGATGAACTGGGTCTAATAACCCCCTTCTCAAGCAAATCTTTCAATTGTGCCTTTAGTTCTTTCAATTCTTCCGGAGCCATTCGATAGGGAGGAATAGAAATAGGCTTGGTTCCGGAGCCATTCAATAGCGAAATCAATTTCTCTTTCCGGAGGAAGGCCTAGAAGTTCATCTGGGAATATATCCGAAAATTCATTCACTACCAGAACTGCTTGGAAAGTTGGCGACGTTGCTTCGGTGTCATGAACTCGGACTAAGTGATAAATATAGCCCTTAGCTATCATCTTTCTTGCCTTAAGGTAGGAAATAAACCTACCTCTTGGAGATGTCGTATTACCCTTCCATTCAAGCACGGGCTCTCCCGGAAATTGAAATCGAACTACTTTCATTCGGCAATCAACATTAGCATAGCATGAGGCTAGCCAATCCATACCCATAATCACATCGAAATCTAACATTTCGAGCTCAACTAAATCAGCTTTAGTCTGGCGGTCACATATCACAATTACACAATTTTTATACACTTGTCTAGCTATCACGGGATTACCAACAGGAGTAGATACCTCAAAAGGTTTGATTGGCTCGGGTTTCACCCCAATACGACCAGCAACATACGGAGTAATATAAGATAGGGTAGAACCCGGATCTATCAATGCATACATATCATAGGAAAATACGAATAATATACCTGTGACCACATCCGGAGAGGACTCAAGATCCTGTCATCCGGCTAAAGCATACATACGGGGATGAGTGGCACCTGAAATAGATGCTCCCCCTCTACCTCTACCTCGACCTGCTGGGATCTGGGGAGTCTGCCCTACCGGGTGCACTGAAGAGGAACCAGCTGCTTATCCTGTGGGTTGAACCCCCACCTCTACCATACCTCGAGGGACAATCGCGCATCAAGTGCCTATTCTGTCCACAAACATAGCAAGCATCTGTGCCCTGGCGACATGGCCCCGAATGTAATTTACCGCACTAACTACATTGCGGTACTGGTGGTCTTCTCTGACTATGATCACCCCCAAGCTGAGAACCTGAAGCTCTCGAACTCTGACCCTGTCCTGAAGGAAAGGAGCGATCAAATCTCCTACCTGCGAATCGTGGAGGTGCACTAGTCGCCGACTGGCCTGAGTGTCTAGGATATGACTGCCTCGATCCCTCTCTATAATCACTACCTGCCCCCATAGATCTGGCCCTCTTGCTTTGTCCTCTATCAATATCACTATCACCCCTTCGTGGATGTTGTTATCCTTCCAAATTCTGGGCATGGGCTTGAATGCGGGAGATATCCATTCCATCTTGCAACGAAGCCATCAAGCAGTCCTTGAATAAATGGGGTCCCAATCTACTCACGAATCTGTACACTCTATCCCCCATGTCGGCCACCATAGTCGGGGCATATCCAACCAATGAATTAAACTGAAGGCTATACTCCCGGGCACTCATATTTTCTTGTTTTAGATTTAAGAACCTATCCGCTCTAGCATGACAGACCTCGGGTGGCAAATAGTGACGGATGAAAGCATCTACAAATTCTTGCCAAACGGGAGAAGGCACGTTCTCCTTTCTTGATGATATCCAATTATTATACCATAAGACTGTCACATCCCTGAGTCTATAAGATGCCAACTCCACAGATTCAGTTTCGGAGGCATGAATAATCTTCAATGTTCTCAACATCTCATCAATAAAACTTTGCGGGTCTTCATTTGGCTTTGACCCAAACAACTCCAGAGGATTCAAACTCATGAAATCACGGGCTCTGGTACTAGCTGCCCGATCACTTGGACCCGCATTATGCCGCTGCGCCTGGGTGGCAACTAACTGCATCAATAGATGAATAGCCTCGGTCACCCGTTGACCCGAAGTAGCCGGTGGAGGAACTGGAGGCATAGGAGCTGGAGCTGAAACCCCTTCTTGTTCTTTTATAATAGGCGGAGTAGAAGAGGTATTAGATGGAGCCTCAGTATGTGATTCTCCCTCTTCTACATTCATTGGCGGCTCCCTTTCTACCCGCCTTTTCATCATAGTTTTGCCCTTCTGGGCAGATGTAGCTTTTCCTTTTGGCGGCATTTCTGAAATCATAACACAATATTAGGGAGGAGAAAATCTTATACATGGCTCTATCGTACGATATTGTAAGAAGAAAAATGGTCATTTTTCCTAAGTGCCCTGTAGCCTCCTGTTTATTTGTGTGGCGCGCAACACACCATAAACAAAACTCTACTAGACACGGCTCGTAGACACTTTCTAGGACTGAGCTGCTCCGATACCACTTTTGTCACGACCCGACTACGGGCCATGACGGGTACCGGGGCTAACCACCGAGCACCGCTCATACCATTACCCATCATACACATCAAGCATTCATACATTAATCTTATACTCAAATCATAGGAAAACCATTTTTCACTTGAAACATATTTACTTTATATACATAAGCCCTTCGGCTATCAAAATCAAAATAATGCATATACATACGAGGAGAGACCGTGGGACCATACTACCCACACATACGCATCTACGAGCCTCTACTAGAGTGCTAGAAATATGGACGGGACAGGACCCCGTCATGCCCAAAACATAAATAAATATATATACATACAAAAGAATAAGTCAATGGCACCTCCGGAATAATGGAGTGCTCTCAAGTCAGCTAATAGCTCCTACGAATCTAGATCACCTCCCTGTCTACCTGTGGGCATGAACACAGCGTCAAAAAAAAATGAACGTCAGTACGAACATTGTACTGAGTATGTAAGGCATGAATGAAATGAACATAATAGAGAAATCATAAGACATAAGGAGAAGATATAACCTGCGTACTTTTAAAGGCGAATACATTTCACACATACATCATATATAATCATAGTACATGTATCATCATAGCGCATACATCATCGTATCATATACATCATCATCGTTAACCCGCGTCCAGGTAACCATGATATGCCGCCCACTAGTGGTGCATAGAAGCCCGCCTTAGAGGTGACATGCCCGGCCATTTAGGCACGGTGGAATCGTATGCAGTCCGCCTTCGCGGTGACATACCCGGCCATTTAGGCACGGTGGGATCGTATCGTCATATAGTTATCATTATCACACATCTCTTAGGCATATCATAACCTTATCATAACTTAGCATCATTATACATTTATCATTAATCATACCTTAAAGCTTGAAGGTAACCATGGCTATGTCGGGGTGACATGAGGTAGTGAACCCCTGACTACGTTATGGAGTGAGCATAATCGTCATATCTCACCTTGAAGGGACTAACATTTAAAGTGAGTACACACAAGGAAAAGCATCCATAGAACTATACTTAGGGTTATTAACTTCATGGACCTCTTATATTACTCTAGGATTCTTTATACTTAAACTCATCATCATCATTATCATGCTCGTATCGTATCTCTAGGATTCTTTATACTTAAACTCATCATCATCATTATCATGCTCATATCGTATCGCTTTCTTTTATCATATGCGTGTGTAGCTCCTTATAGTCATGGACTCATCATTTCCGTTATTAGGAAGATCATGGAGAAATAGGAAGATTTATGCCCCTTAGATTACTAGTGAAGTGTTAAATAAGTGTTAAGAAGGTTCCATAAGGATTGGAGATCAAACGAAACGACAAGGACAAGTTGGAAAAAAAGGGTGAGTTATACGACCCATTATACGGTCCGTATAGCTTTATACGGTCTGCATAATGGTTCGTATAACAATCACATTGTGGGGTTATCACTGGGAGTATTATACGATCACTTATACGGGCGGTATAAAATTATACGGACCGTATAAGGTACCGTATAATGGTTGCAGAAAGGATGATTGTTGGTGCAATTTCACGGTCACTTATACGGACCATATAAGTTTATAGGGACCGTATAAGTGTCCGTATAATCCATGACAGGTCAGATTTTCAAAATTATAAATATAAGACCCCAAGTTATTATTTTCATTTCTCATTTCCTCCTCACTTCTTGAAACCTCTAGAACTCTCTATACCTCTTATTAACACAAATTCAAGGGAAATCAAAGATCAAATACCAATAACTAGTGGAATCAAATGCAAGAATGCTAACTAGGGTTGATGGAAGCTAGAAATCTCTTTGGAGGTGAAGTTAGAGTTTTCTTCAAGTGAAGCATTTCCATCCAAAACCTATTCCTACACAATCAAAGGTGAATTTTATGTTCATTTCATGCTATTAAGAGTAATAAATGGTTGAAAGACCTGGATTATGGAAGAAAGTAGAAAATAGGGTACAAATATGAGAATAGTGGAATTCTCGAATGGTAACTTGATTTGCATCATAGTTCTTAACATGTTATGGGTACAATCTTGTTATGGGTGATGTTAAGGACGTTGAAGAAGCATTATATATGAATGAATGCGACGTTGGGTGATAACCATGGTTAGGGATGACTTGAAGAGGGAATTTTGAGAATTGAATAATATCTAGCTTAACAAGTTTTATTGATTATGATATTGCGGATGTTGTTATTGACATTTGAGAGTTGTTATATTATATGGAGAAAGTTGTAGAAACAAAGGAAGTGCTGCCCATTTTTCGTTAGCTCTTAGATTGTTAATTGAGGTCTTAGGTATGTTCCCAGTTATCTAACCTTAGCACGAACTCTCTTGAATGTAGAATTACAAACTTGGAAGGAAGTGTTTAGTCGGCAAAGTTAGAGAGGCGTAAAAGGTATATAAGGCTAGTCCCTTCTTTTCCAAGGCATGATTCCTACAACATGACTTCTTTTATCTTTCATGACTCTCTTATATTTCGGAAACTATAAGTCTACGATTACTAAGGATTTCTCATGAGGTAAAGATAAGGGATGTGTTATGAATATGATAAAGATGATGATGAATTTATGTAAAGAGATTCTAAAGCTTATGATATGGCAGTCTTATGAAGCTAATGATCCTTATATGATTCCTTGATGTTATTGATTGTTGTTAAGCTCACCTTATAATGCCCGTTCCTTCAAGGTGAGTTATGCTGACCATGACTACTCCATAATGGACTCGAGGTTCTTGGCCTTACATCACCTCGATAGAGTTGTAACGTTTACTTGAGTTCTTATGCATGCTTTATGATAAGTACATAATGATGAGATTACACTGTGCCTACATGGCCGGGCAGACACCGCTAAGGCTGGCGGCATATACTGTTACACCCCGTATCTTCGAAGAGCACTTATCAAATTTGAAACATAAGTACGTTGAGTTAGGGTTAAGTAAAACCACTTTGGAATATAAGGAGCAAGAATTATTAAGTATATTTAATGAGTGAAGGATGTATATAAGGTATACCAGAAGATTTTATAAGGAAATGAGTGGAAGAAATGAAGTAGTACGACTTTGGAGAAAGGATGGGTAATGTTTTGTGTGAAAATTTTGGTCCAACTTGGGGGACGAATATCTCTTAGCATATGAAGTGTTTTGAAGTGAAACAAAATCCTAAAATAAAGTTCGTCGAGTCTAGTTTCCAACGCAATAAACTGCTCGTCGATAAGATATTGAGTAGAGAATTATGGACGTTACAGTTCAGCGACAGAGCAGAAACGCGTGCTACGTACCCGCTACGAAGCATCCGACCGCAGACGTATTTGCTACAGTAAAATGCTACAGTGAACCCGACCCGAATTTGACCCTTATATGAAGGGTAATAACCCCCTTTTTACATCAGATTTTGCTAGAAAATTCCAGAAATTGAAGAGAGAGGGTGAGGGAAACAAAAAGTGAGCAATTTTCAAGTAGCGGAGTAGTAGTTTAAGCTCGGATAAACGCATAGATGTGATTCTAGTATGGTTTTGCGGTGGATTCAAGGTGGATATTGATGATATAGATGTTTTAAACAAAATAAGGTTTGAATTTCTCCTTATTAATATTACTTTTGGTTTATTTACGAAGATAGAGTGATGAAATGGTTGTATAATAAAGTTGTTGGTTGAGAAATAGGACAAACATCGCGTGGGGTGTTTTATGGAATATTTTGTTATTGATGATGATGTTATTGATGTTGGTATTGTTGTTGTTGTTGTTGGTTGCTGAAATGTGATTTTGGACTAGGCATATAAACAGGGGAGGTGCTGCCCGAATTTCGGCAGATCCTAAACGGAATTAAATTGAAGGCTTAAGATGAGCGTATGACATTGAGCCTAATAATAGTATGAATGGTTTATATGTAGATTTACGAGCTTGCAAGGATAAACGTTGAACGACTAAGGCGACCGAAAGGTATGTTAAGGCTTGTCCCTTTCTTTCAACGGCATGATTCCTATGTTATGACTTCATAAATGTTTTCATATCTTCCTTGTTATCAAAAGTTAAAAGTCTATGATTTCAAGGCATGATTTCCTTCCTGCTAACCCGTAAATGTTTTTCAAAATTCCGTATTTTTCCAAAACAAAGGTTTATGATTTTGTAAGCTTTTATGACTACGACGATGGACATGTTTTTGTATTGACAATGATGATGTCAAAGATGAGAATATGTCTACGATGATTATGATGAGAATGGTTTCATGTTTGAGAGTCTCAAGTTGTGGATTCAATATGAATATGAGAATATTGAGCTATTTCTTGATCCTCAATTTTATTCCTTGATAATTACTCTATTTTCTAAAGACTTCAAAGTATATGAATTGACGCCTTATGAGATTTATGACCTCATTCTATGTTTTCTCTTGATGTTATTCTTCATTGATAGTCTCACCTTAAAATAATTATTCCTTCAAGGTGAGATAGAGCGATGATTATTCCATAATGTAATAGGAGATTACCGACCTTACGTCACTCCGATAGAGACATAACCTTCTTTGGGTTCTCCTGCATGCTGTTTCTCTGATATATGGATATGACACATGAATATGATATATGTATATGTATATGGGGAATATGGGAAAAAGGGCGAGGCGCTATAGACGCATGGCCACCTGATCAGCTGGTATCATATGACATGTTATCATCCCGGACGTGGGATGCCCGGACGCGGGACATATGTGGTTAAATGGATCGGAGCCGACGCCTCGGCAACATGATATGTTCTATTTTATGTATACATGAACAAGAAATGTTTTTCAAAGAAAGTTAAGCATGCATGGCATCCGCCCTAAGAGGCACTCATATGTACAGGTTACTCTTTTATCTTACGCTTTGCTCTATATTTCCATTCTGTTATTATTCATACTTTACATCCCTTACTATGTTATTATTCATACCTTACATACTCGGTACATTACTCATACTGACGTCCCTTCTTGTGGACGCTGCTTTCATGCCCGCAGGATCAGGTAGACAGTTAGAAGATCCATCTCAGTAGGACCTCCGCTCGGCCGCAATAGCCGTACGCTCCATTGATCCGAGCTACAACCCTTTTGGTATGCTATTCGGTTACGTACATATATGGGCACGGGGGGGCCTTGTCCCGTCATTTCTATAGTTTGTACTCCATAGAGGTCTGTAGACAGTGATATGTAGCCGTGATGTTGTGCAGCCTCGTCGGCATTTATTTTGTTATACAGTATATATGTGTGGCGGCCAAATCGGCTCACGCTGTTATTCTCAGTGTTTATGTTTATATGTATGCGTTGGCCGTGAGTTCCCGATATGGTGTCTCTTATGTTGATTGTTCGGGAGACGATATAGCTCAGTTACAGATCGTATATGGGCCCAGGATAGTTAGTGAGAAGTAAATGCAAGCACGGGAGTGCTTGGCCAGTTGTGGTCGGGCACATGTTACGGCCCATCGGTTTGGGTCGTGACAAAAGTGATATCAGAGCAGTTCACCCTAGGGGTTGTCTACAAACCGTGTCCGGTAGAGTCCTGTTTATGGGTGTGAAGCCGGCCATACTTATAAACAGGAAGCTGCAGGGCATTTAGGAATCATTGGCCTTCCTTCTGTCTTAGATCGTGCGATAAAGCCAGAGTCTAGGAAAGACCACTTCTGATCCCTTTCCTGCCGGTAAGTGCAGACTGAGATGAAGAGATCAGCCTCGAATAGTGGGGGTGCTAATAAGACCCCTAGAGCATATCCATGACCTCAGGCTCCAGGACCGAGCAAGAGGAGCCTCAGTTATTCCTTTGAGAATGATCCTTCGGAGGGCCCAGCGATGATTCCTCGAGAGTTTTGACTTCCAGGGAGGAGGACCCCCCTGAGGGCAGTTATGACATGGATCCGTCCAAGTATTCGTCTGGGACACCGGAGGAGGAGATTCCTGAGGCCATACCAGCTGCTCCCATTTCAGAGCATTACGTTAGACTAGCCTCTCCGTCGAGTGTTACGGATTACTCTAGCCCTCTATCCTGGCCATCGGTAAGCCAGGAGTTTCCCGGTTGTTTATATCCATCGGACTCAGATGAGAGAGATGATAGAGGCCAGATGAGCGGATAGTGGGTAGACGATGACGGGGAGTACACTTCACCTTATAGTCCACCAGATCAGACTAGAGACCGATCGGCTATAGGTATATGAGTCCTTATTGGAATTTTCTATGCATGTGCATTTGCTGTAGATTATTATTCAATAGTGGCAAGCGAAAACCCAAAGAGGCCGATAATTGAGTATTTATAAGTAACGACGATCAAGGTGTGTTCGCTATCATTGGGAATCTGGAAATCTTGGACGGAAAGTAGTCATACATAGAGATGAAAGGTTAATATTGAGAATTAAAAAGGCCAAAATAGTAATTGTGTAGTCGGAAGAGTAAGAGACCCTTTCTATTTCGGAGGGAGATGCGTTAACGAGAACGTTTTAGAATCTGTCAAGACTTCAACTTGTTTTAGATTATGTGGTGAAGGTCATGCGGTGAGGTGTATACGATTATACCAGCATTAACGCACCAGATTTCATCAGAGTTTCGAGGTTAAGCGTGCTGGGGTGAGAGAAATACTAGGGTGGGTGACCCCCTACGAAGTGTACAAAAAGTCCTATAAATTTAGATATAAGAGACAAATGAGAAGCTAGAGCAGCCTAAAGGAGATTGGAGTATGCGGAGTGGTTGGAGACCTTAAGAGGTTGCGTAGGACGAGGCGGACTAGACCGGCGAAGAGGAAGAAGGTGCATCACAACTCTAGAATTAGGGTGATTTTGAATAGCGTTTGGAAATATTTTGTAAGCGAGATGGTAGTAATTATATATATACGTATGCATATGATATCCCATACGCGGCTATATCAGCGGGTAGGTGTATCCCGGCAACCAACGTTGTGATATATGGAAGGCATTAATCGAACGGGGTAATGAAGTTCAAGTGACAAAAAAAATAAATAAATATATATATATATATATATATATATATATATATATATATATATATATATATATATATATGGTACAAATGTTAAGGTAAGCTAATGCTATTTTCACTATAGGTTAAGCTTGGAGAGTTTTAATGTAATGACATTTGGAAAGGAAAGAAAGTGAGTAGATGGAAGGTACGGAGATCAAAATGTCGAAAAAAGTGAAAAGTAAGAAATATGAGTGAGTGAAGCCTCCAAGAGGGACGACGGGCAATCATGGGACTATTTGGGTAAAAAAAAATCGAAGGTAGGCATGCGAATTGGATAAAGTGTGGCAGTATGGAACAAAAGAGGAATGTGTGGGGTCAGAGAATAGGCTTCGATAAGTGGGGCTAAAAGGATAGTGACCACGACGAGGAATGTGAAGTAAGAGAAAGAACGGTTAGGCCTTGCGACGATGTTATGAGATTTCCAGCCCTCGAAAGGTATATAAAGGGATAAGTGTGTGGTCAAATTAACACGGTTGCCTCGGACATGGAGAAGCTTTCCAAAAAGATGACTTAAGAATAGAACGGATTCGTGCGTTTAAAGGAATATTTCACGAACTTCAGAGTCGATACTACAGATAACAAGAGAAGAAAGATGCTCGAGGAGGAAGAAACCCAAGGAAGGTTAAGGATGAAAGTACGAAAGGAATACTAATGGGTTGGTCGAAGGAAGAGGAGAGCATTTAGGAGTAAAGTAACTGGAAACCTTTAACCATGGGAGTAAGAAGGACACTTTAACGAGTTGGCGGTAGGAAACCGATTACTCATCGAGGAAAGAACAAAGATGATGAGTCGACACAATTGATTAGAAAATTAATGACATGGAATAAGAATTCATGTGAAGACCGAGAGATTCGATCATAGAGGAAATGAATGAAATGTAAGGAACGTGCATGGAAGACACCCGGCCGTAGCATCAGAAAGATAGATAAAGGTTCGATGAACTAGGATAGAGAGAGTGTAAACTGTAAGAATTCTATGCTAAGAGTAAAAGTAGCAGGACACTCGAAAAACTTGGATGCACAGCTGCAACACAAACGCGTAATTAAGAAGGATTATGAGTAAGTGAGCTAAGCAGGTGAAAGGACTAGTAGTGGATGGAAGGGTATGGAAATGTTGAAAAAAAAAATGAATGATGATATAGACGTAAATGGAAGAAGAACTCAGGGAAAGAAGTTTTAGATATGTTATAAGCAAAGTCGGCAAGAAAAATGAGGAGTAAGGTATAATCGAAGACTTCATAAAGGACGTGGTGAATCTTGATGTCCCCATTAACTTGTGGGTCCGGAAAACCGTTAGTCATAAAAGACAGAGGTGTGAAAAGACAGAAAAGAAGGCATCGGAATTGGATCTAACCCTTATAAGTATTTTGATTGGATACAAGACTGTAACTAGTTGTTATAGCCCGTACTTTGTACGTTTGGAGATTTCGAAGTCGTCGTGGGAAGTTAAGGACGAGATCATTTTCAAAAATCATTTTGATGTACGAGTTGTTATAAATATAACTTATGACTATTATTGCATGGGAAACATTGAGAAAGGTTAAGGGTAAAAGGGGAATTCGCAAAATAGGTTATGAAAGTAATGCGGAAAGCTAGGGGCAAAATGGTAATATTGAGAAAAGTCGAGGGGCAAAACGGGAATTGCACATAAGGGCTCAAGAATGTTCCAAAACAAGGGGCCAACTTGGCCATGTGACAAAAATGAGCAAAAAAAAAAAAGAAGAAAAAGATGACTAAGAAGTCATCCTTTTTTTAGAAAATAAAAGGAAAATTCAAGAAATCTCTAGAGAGGGGCATGTGCCCCTCACATGCTTGGAGATATACTTATATATATATGAGTGGCTTTCTATTTAAGACAAAAAAGGATGAACAAAACAAAAAAAAAAGAAGAGCAAGAACAAAAGGGCCAATTCGGCCATGGCCTTGGAAATTTGAGGTCTCCGAATTTTGTTCCAAAAATTTGTTTCTTCATGTATTTCTACTAAGTCGAGGATGCTCTTCAACGTGGTATAATTGTTGAAGCAAGAGAATCACTCTTTGGTGCAAACTTCCAACCTTAGTTAAGTAAGGGAGTTGAAGGAAAAGGTAAGAATTCATTCATTTTATATGTTATGAATGGTTTGGTATGTTGTGATATGTGGGAAAGAATGAAATTCATAATAACATGGATGTTGATATTGAAGCCGTGCATGGTGTGTGTGGCCGAATATAGAGTGTTGTGTAGAACAAATGAATTGATTTTGTTTAGCAATTTGGTTGTTGTGGTTGTGCATGTTTGTACATGTTGTGATATATAGAAATTGATGAAAGATTATGAAAGCATATATGGGGGTGTTGTGGCCGAGAATGGGCTGTTTGGACATGGAAGGAATGGACTCATTTTGCTTAGTGTTTTAATTATTGTTGTCATGGAAAATGTGATGTAAAATGAACGTTTGATGGCTTGTGTTGAAGTTGTAGTATGCGGGCTGTTTTGGAGAGTTAGTATGTTTTTAATATAATTTCTTGTATTGGTGGAAGTGATGTTGTTAACACATAGAATTGTTGATATAGTTGATGGATTTGAAAGAGAAGAGTGTGTTGTTATTGTTCTAGTTGAGTCGGGAGGCTTCGGGCAAGGTGGGATGTTAGTTTGGATATCTTGAATTATCTATCGATATTGTTATTATGATTGTTGATTTGGTTCTTTGTGTTTTGGGCCGAGCCATATTCTCGGGACGGTGTATGTATAGGGGAGGTGCTGCCGAAATTTCGGTAGACAAGTATTAATTCAAGATTGGAATTTTAAGCCTTATGAATAGTAATTGGTAAATGTGACCATTTGCAGATTCGGCGAAACGGGACTTGAGCTTAAGCGAGCGTAAGACGTCCGAAAGGTATGTGAAGCTATCCCTCTCCTTCTTTTGGCATGTCTTAGGTGTATTAGGCTTGAATTTGAGCCTCGGGGTCATTACGTTCATCGAAATCCAACTCGGAAATGGAGCACTATTCATTCGGTGCGATTGAACTAGAATCTTTATATTTTGTTGGAAAAGTGTTCAAACATCCGTAACTTGCAGAATGTAATCGAATTGCCTTGAAACTTCATAGATGACTCCATTAAGTGATAATTCATAAAACCTTTAAAAACCACTCCGAAGAGTGTGATATTTTATTATTTAAACTTTTCAAAACCGCTCCGAAGGGGGTGTGATATATTATTTTCTAAAGCTTTCTTAAAACCACCCGAAGGGGGTGTGATATATTATTTTCTAGGGCTTTTTCTAAAACCACTCCGAAGGGGGTGCGTACAAAACCACTCCGAAGGGAGTGTGATATTTTATAAAACTTTTTAAAAACCACTCCGAAGGGGGTGCGATATTTTATTATTATTATTACTATTATTAATATGCCCGGCGGGGCTAGGATTAGTATTATGTCGCGAGTGGCATGCCCGATGGGGCCGGGGTAGCCGTATGCCGCGAGTGACATGCCCGAAGGGGCTAGGATGCCGGGGCCGCATGTCCGACGGGGCCGGGGATAGACGTATGTCGGACGGCCCGCCGAAGGGGCCATCATTTTACGTCGGGCCGCATGTCCGATGGGGCCGGGATAGACGTATCCGGACGGCGCACCCGAAGGGGATTAATATTGATATTATTACTATTATTATTATTACTATTATTATTATTATTATCATTATTATTATTATTATTATTATCATCATTATCATTATGCGGAAGCGGCAATGCCCGAAGGGGCCACCATTATTATTGTTGGCCGAGCGGCCGTCCGAAGGGACTATTTTACTTAAATATTTAATTCATGTCGGGTAACCTAAACTTGCTTTCGTTGTAATGTACTTTCTCGATTTACGCTTTAGTAATGCTTTACATACTCGGTACATATTCCGTACCGACCCTCCTTCTTCGGGGGGCTGCGTTTCATGCCACGCAGTACACCGGATGAAGAGAAGACTTGCTAGAAGTTGTCTCCGCGGAATTGGCGAGCTCCACCTCGGTTCGGAGTGTTGCCGAGTCAAAGTGTTCGTGTCGTGGTTTTTAGCATATGTTAGAGACTTTGCGAGACGAGTGTCTGTGGATAGCGCGTCGGGAAGTGCGGATGATTTGTAAATGTTAAAAGAGTATGCGTTTTTAGATAATGTTTATTGATTGAAAAGTTTCATGTTTCTTAAAAAATTTTTGAGCGGTAGATTTTAGTAACGCGAACGTTAAGGGTTCGCTCGACTCTGAGGAGGGTCGGGTGCCCATCACACCCTAGTAAGGTCGGGGTGTGACACTAGTGAGAAGATAGACAAGTCAGACCATCCGATGACGGAACCGCGGCCCTAAGAAGATCGTGAAGGGCGGCAGATAATTATCGTAGACGACGGTACTCGAAGGCTATGGGCGTATAAGGACCTCCTTAATAAGGGGGGGAAGAACATACTAGACTTGAAAGGAACTATGATGTTTCAAGCTCCGTAAAAGGAGATTTATTAGCTCAGGGCCAGAGTTTGAGGCGTATTGGCATATCGGGAAGGTAACGGAAAGAAGTAGAAACGAATTGACAATAAGTGTACGATGAGGTAGACATAGGGAGAAAGTATGGAACATAACTCAAGAGAGCATTTTACGCAAAGATGAACTACGATATTTTTAGACCATGATTTGAATTCCTCGTATCGAGCAAAAATTGCACCGTACCTAATGATGCAGTGACATGCCCTAAAGGGTAATGAAAAGAGCAAGAAAGGTCTCCAAGCTAAGTTTACAAAGGGTGTTAGAGAGGATGACGAACCCAAAGGACACTTGGGATGACAATGATTATTGTAAAAAAAGGAACAACGATTGGTAGTTTGGAAATTTTTGAAAGAAAGAAGGAACGCTGCTCCTATGAATAGAAATAAAAAAGTTCACCGGATATTAGAAAATAGTTCATGGACTACTAATTATACTGAACATGAGAGCATATGCTATGGAATTATATGAACCATCAACGTGAAGCTATGCCCAATTACAATTGTAAGAAGGCCACACCGGAAATCCAACAAGGAATAACGATTGACGAAACAATCGCCGATACAAGGAAATTGAAGATAAGTATACTTGCGTTGCAAGAGAATCATAATCGAAGAATTGCCGTAGTCCTATGCTTCTGGGATTGTATTGATAGATGTGAGGGAAGGAAGTAAAGAAAAAGTTGTAGCAGGAGCTCAAAGATGTTGCGAGCTATGAAATTAGTTGAACTCGGATTATAAGTTTTCCATAAGTGTAACTGGACTACGACGGATAATAAATGGCGAAGAAATATTACATATATACGTATTTCGGATAATGATATAACTGGCTTTAGGAAGGAACATAACCATTAGGTTCACTGTGACTTACGGTTATCTTTGGGTAAACATTTGGAATATAAGGGTAAAAGAGATGGCGACAAGGATGTAAGGATTAGAGAGCCTGACTAATGGACTACAAAAAAAATCAGTACAGTGTATATCTAAGATCATCGGGTATAAAAAGGATAGCCCGAGATGGCACCGAAAGAGTAAACGCAAAGTGGACACCGTAGAGAGAAAAAGGTAGCTGCCCACTGACAAGGAAACAAGGAGCGAGAAAACAAAAAGAAAAAAAAAGAGTACTTGCAAGACGATGAGCGATTATGGCATGATAAATCAAGACCCCGATAAAGGAAACGGAGCAAGCGTGGGATACGAGTTGATATCTGATTATGGATATAAGAGCAAGAGAGGTGATGGGGTGCATAGATGAGTCCAATGAAAGAGTTAAGAGCGCGGGAAGAAACTGACCAATGTATAGTATAAGGATACGGCGATCGGACTCTAAGAGGAAGGCAATGAACTAACGGAGATTTTATGGGTTATAAACTACAACATTCGAGGATGAATGTTTTTAAGGGGGGAAGGATGTTACACCCCGTATCTTCGAAGAGCACTTATCAAATTTGAAACATAAGTACGTTGAGTTAGGGTTAAGTAAAACCACTTTGGAATAGAAGGAGCAAGCATTATTAAGTATATTTAATGAGTGAAGGATGTATATAAGGTATACCGGAAGATTTTATAAGGAAATGAGTGGAAGAAATGAAGTAGCACGACTTTGGAGAAAGGATGGGTAATGTTTTGTGTGAAAATTTTGGTCCAACTTCGGGGATGAATATCTCTTAGAATATGACGTGTTTTGAAGTGAAACAAAAGCCTAAAATGAATTTCGTCAAGTCTAGTTTCT
>NW_026726835.1:0-36927 GCF_029784015.1 Lycium ferocissimum
TAATATAGTTTACGATAGTAATTGAAAAGAATTTAATGTGATTAGTGTCGATGTCCGAGAACCGATTTAGTTTACTATTCATTGAGTCTCAAAGATGTTTTACTTTTATGTGGTTGCTTATTATTCTGCTCGTGCTTACCGCTATATCCTTCACTGAGTCCCGGGCCAGGGTACGTTCTCGTGCGCACAACTATTATACTATTCACCGAGTCCCTCACTAGAGGGCCGGGACACGTTATATATATATATGATGATGATGATGATATGATGATTTGGAGACGGAGGCCAGGAGGGCATATATTCCTTATTACCGAGTCCCTTACTAAAGGGCCGGGACACGAATATGTTTATGTTTATGATGTTATGATTATAAATACCGAGTCCCTTACTAAAGGGCCGGACACGTTATATATGTTATATACGGAATGATTATGCGCTTTGATTATAAAACACTATATTGATATTGATATGAGAACGATACGGATGAAATATGTTCAAAGGCAAGTTTTTTTTTGAAACTCGATTGTTGCATTGAATCTCGTTCACCTTGTCATAGATACGATTCTCTTTACTTTGTTTCATGCTTTATATACTCGCACATATTCGTACCGACCCCCCTTTCTTCGGGGGGTGCGTTTCATGCCGCCGCAGTGCGGACGCTCGTTTCGAGATCCGACCTAGAACATCTACTCAGCTATTTCAGAGTGTTCCTTTGTTCCGGAGCATAGTTTCGTGGTATAGCCCTTTTGATATGTATATATGTTGTTGCTCAGGGTACGGCGGGGCCCTGTCCCGTCATATGATGTCGTTGTCACTCTTAGAGGTCTGTGGTCACATGTGTGGGTCTATGTGTAGTTGATGTTTTGTTGTGTGGACATGACTTGTGTTTGGGGCGTACCCATTTGTAGTGGCGCCTTGCCGGCTCGCGTAGATATATGTTTATTATGAAGCTGTGTATGAAGGTAGCCTTCTCGGCTTATGTTTTGTTGGGACGTTCCCCTATATATATATGACAGCCTTGCCGGCTTTTGTGCGGTATTAAGCGTTAAAGGTTGTAACTCTTCGGGGAGCTAGGTAGCTTTGATATGCATACGTCTTGTCTCGTATACTTATAACAGTTCGTGCATGCTAGTAGTGTATGACTATAGATAACAAGTGTATACGAGTGTCCAGCTCGGGCACTAGTCATGGCCTACGGGGTTGGGTCGTGACAGTTGGCTAGTGAGGGTTGCCAAAAAGGAGAGTTTGCGACCAGTTTTCTGAATAGCGAACTCAGTTTGCGGTCGCAAACTAGGCCACTAACTCCACCTTTCTCGAAAACGCGTTCTTTTCGATTCGTTTGACCTCCAATCCTTGTGGAACCTTATTGGCACTTGTACAAAATTTCATTAACCATCCAAGGGGCTCTATATCTCATCCTCAAAGTTATTCTAAGCAATTTATAGCTCAAATGATATGAAATTTCCCAAAACATGGCTCAACCTTAACTTTCTCCGACGAACTTACTTCCTTTGCCTCAAATGCCTTTGGAATCTTAAGGTATAATCTTAAAATTATCAAATATCTTTCTTAAACTATAGGGACCTCATGTACACCCTATACTTCCATGAGTCTATTCATAATACGAATGACACAAAATTTTCAAGGTGTAACATTCCTTCTCCCTTAAGAACATTCGTCCTCGAATGTTAAACTTTTAAGGATTCTGCAAAAATTCCGCCAGAGTTTCCCCTCTAACTGTGCCACTACCATCCTATCACAACATTCCAAAATATACAATGCCTCACAGGGCTATAACAACAATAACAATATTGGCCACACACGACCAAGAAATCATCAAAAGGAGTATGACATACTTGAGGACAATGATGTTTCTGCCTGAACCTGTTCTGAGGGTGGAAATAAATATGGATACTCATACTTCATATCTTCCTCTGCTTCCCAAGTCATTTCCTCTCTGTTATTATTTCTCTACAAAACTTTAACTGAGGCTACATCTTTAGTTCTAAGTCTCTGAACTTGCCTATCTAGAATGGCAATAGGTACTTGTTCATAGGACAATTTCTCGATAACTTGGACATCATCTACAGGCACAATTCTGGAAGGGTCTCTGACGCACTTACGAAGCATTGACATATGAAAACTGGGTGGACTGACTCTAAATCCGAAGGTAATTCTAGCTCATAAGTCGCTTGGCCCACCTTGCGCACAATCCTGTAAGGCCCAATATATCGGGGACTATGCTTTCCATTCTTGCCAAATCTCATTACACCTTTCATCGGTGACACTTTCAAGAATACCCAATCATTAACTTGGAATTCTAAGTCTCGTCGACGATTATCCGCATATGATTTCTGACGACTCTGGGCTATCAATAACTAGTCTCGGATAAGCTTGATCTTTTCTACCACTTGCTGGATCAAATCTGGGCCCACTAGCTTTGTCTCCCCTACTTCAAACTATCCAATTGGCGACCTACACTTTCTTCCATATAGAGCTTCATATGGGGCCATTTGAAGGCTAGAGTTATAACTGTTGTTATATGCAAATTCAATGAGTGCCAAATGATCATCCCAGTTACCTCTGAAGTCTAACACACATGCCCGCAACATATCTTTAAGGGTCTAAATGGTGCGCTCAGCTTGCCCGTCAGTCTGTGGGTGCTAAGTCTCACCTGAGTTCCCAAACCTTCTTGAAAGGACTTTAGAAAATTAGCTATAAATTGTGCTCCTCCATCAGTGATAATGGATACAGGGACACCATGAAGTCTTACTACCTCTTTGAGATACGGCTTTGCATAATCTTCTGCTGAGTACGTAGTTCTGACTGGTAGAAAATGAGCTGACTTCGTAAGTCTATCAACAATTATCCATATGGAGTCATACTTACGCTGAGAACGAGGCAAGCCTGTAATAAAAATCATATTAATCACTTGCCATTTCCAAGTTGGAATTTCCATAGCCTGCAACAATCCACCGGGCTTTTGATGCTCAACTTTCACCTGTTGACAATTAGGGCATTGAGCTACAAACTCTGTTATATATTTCTTCATTCCGTCACACCAATATATGGACTTGAGATCATGGTACATCTTTGTCGCTCCTGGATGAACAGAATAACGAGAATGATGGGCTTCCTCCAGAATCCGTCGACGTAATCCTGCAACATTAGGAACACATAATCTACCGCGATACTTGAGAACTCCATCTACAGAAATCTCAAATGGTGACTTTTTCTTTAGAGGAAGCGTATCTATGAAATGAATTAACATAGAGTCCTCATATTGGCGCTTCTTCACCTATACTATTAGGAATGAAATAGCTGAATTTTGGACGGTAACTCCCGTATTGCCTGAGTCCATCAAGCGAACTCCTAGGCTGGCTAACTACTGAAGTTCATGAGCTAACTTTTTTTTCTCTGGCTAAACATCACATAGACTGCCCATGGATTTACAGCTAAGAGCATCAGCTACTACATTCGCCTTTCCAGGGTGATATAAGATACTCACATCATAGTCTTTCAATAGCTCCAACCACCACCTTTGCCGTAGATTCAACTCCTTCTGCTTGAAAATATACTGCAGACTCGTATGATCTGTATAAATATCAACATGAACACCATATAAATAATGTCCCCACATCTTTAGTGCATGAATAACCGCAGCTAACTCAAGATAATGGGTCGGGTAGTTCTTCTTGTGTTTCTGCAGTTGCTTTGAAGCATAAGCAATTACCTTACCGTGCTGCATCAATACACAGCCTAACCTAACACCGGAAGCATCACAATAAACAACATAGCCTTCTGATCCTTCTGGAAGTGTTAGGACCGGAGCCGAAGTTAATCTATCTTTCAGCTCCTGAAAACTGCGCTCACAAGCATCAGTCCATTGAAATTTTGCTGATTTCTGAGTTAGCTTCGTCAATGGTGTAGAAATAGAAGAAAATCCTTCTACAAATCTTCTGTAATAACCTGCCAACCCTAGAAAGCTGCGGACCTCCGTAGGCGTTGTAGGCCTTGGCCAAGTCTGCACCGCCTCAATCTTCTGAGTATCTACCCGAATACCATTAACCGAGATAATATGGCCCAGAAAAGTTACAGAATTCAACCAGAACTCACATTTTGAAAACTTGGCGTATAGTTCCCGAGTTCGAAGAATTCCAAGAACAGTACGTAGATAATTTGCATGTTCTGCCTCAGATCGAGAATATACTAGAATATCATTGATGAACACAATTACGAATAGATCTAGGAAAGGCCTAAACAGATTATTCATCAAGTTCATGAATACTGCTGGGGCGTTAGTCAATCCAAACGACATTACTTGAAATTCATAATGACCATATCTATTTCTAAAAGCTGTCTTGGGAATGTCCTCTTCCCTGAATCTCACTTGGTGATATCTTGATCTCAGATCTATCTTTGAAAACCATTTAGCACCTTGCAACTGGTCGAATAAATCATCTATTCTTGGAAGCGGATATTTATTCTTTATCGTCACCTTGTTCAACTGCCTATAGTCAATGCACATCTGTAAGGAACCATCTTTCTTTCTTATGAATAATACAGGTGCTCCCCATGGTGATGAGTTGGGCCTAATAAATTCTTTTTCGAGCAAATCCTTCAGTTGAGAGCTTTAAGCGTTAGCCTTTCTAGAATGGAAATCATCATCATAAGCATCATCACTATCTTGTCTTGCTTTGAGGGAATAACAACATAAGATGAGGCTAACTATCATGAATGTAGTCAAGAATTACATGGTAAGCTCAATCATATCATAAGAGTCTTGAGAGTTAAGGTTCTCTAGAACTTCTAGGAATAAGGGTAACATGGATAACATATATGGGCTCATAACATAGGATTCATGCCTTTTGAAAGAAAAGGGGTAGCCATACATACCATTACATCTTCTTAATGATTAAACGTTTCCTCCAAAGCTCACAAACTCTATATTCAAGAGGATTCATATCAACGTTAGTCTTGAAAACATACTCAAGCTCAAACTAAGAGTTTTAAGGGCTATTTGAGAGTATTTGGGAGGTGTATCATCTTTGAGTAAGTTCCCTCGACCTTATTTTATGTTTAATTACTTTCTAAGTTGGAATCCATGGTGAAATGAATGGGATTAGTTGGGGAAGATGTGTTTTCAACCTTATTATGGATATTTAAATTCTAAGCTATGAATATGAGTTTATTTAATGAATCTTGCTATTCTAATCATGGAATCTTGTGGATTAGTGGATAATAAGCTTGAATCTCTAATTTGGATTAAAGAATTGATTATGGAAAACTAGGGTTTATGCCTAAAATGGGGGTTTTCTTTTAAACGATGAAATTGATGACTAATTGAGTCTAATTAGCAATTGGGGAGTATTATTGAATTTCTAGAATGTTGGGTGACCATTTCAAATCTTGAAATTCCCGTTTAGCCCTTGTGGGTCCGATTTCCTCTCTTAAAGTTTGATTTTCGATTCGAACGAGTTTATAACAATATGGGTATCGTTAGTCTTCGTTTCTAACTTAGCTTCAATGTTGACTAGACTTTGCATATTCAGAGGCTCTTTGAAAAGACAAGGCTCACGTGTAACAGTTCGTGGCACCAACTCGGCATCGAGGTAGGTTACGACTTAGCTTTCGGTTAGACTCCAATTAGTGAAGCATATGTAGGAGTTAGTTATTGACGGGGAAAGCATGTTAGGCTTCCGGGTATGAAGTTGGGATGGATACTTTTAGGTTGGAATTGTTGTTGACTATGTGGGCTAGTTGCCTTGTTATCATGATTGGGCTTGTCGCCATATGTGATATGTTGGGCATGTCACCCTATTTACTATGTTGTGTTTTGCGATGCATTCATCTCTCTCTTATTATGTCACTTATCACCGAAAAAAGGAAAGGATCATGATTTAGGTTGGAATTGTGATGTGTACTTATGATACGACACGAGTGAGATCCTGATTATTATTTACTGTCAATGAGGTTATCTTGCATGGCATGAATACTCATTTCATCTGATACATTAGTTTGAACTGTGACTTGATACTAATGATGATAAGTGAGGAAGGTAATCATCTGCGGCTTCTTATTGTGGTGTTTGCTACATGCATATATTCATTGATGTTACCTATGTGGTGCGAAGGGAAATTGTTTCGGATGTGGCATTGCACAAATTTGGGGATAAGTGTGTATTGGTAGTTGATTTACGGATGTTGTTATGGTCATTCACCCCCATGATTATGGTTGAATTCTACATTCATGCATGAATTTCATCCTGCATTTCTCATGATAATGTGATGTGGTTCCAATGGAAAAATTGATGGAAAAAGATTATGGAAATGTATGATAAGAAATTAAAAGACGAAAGTCACCTCTGGGCTGTGTGCGGAGTGGCTAGTATTGTGGAAGTCACCTCTAGGCTGTGTGCGTAGTGACTGGTACATGGACTTCACGGGTCCCCCATTGGTCATGACTATCGAGACATGTTTCCGTCTGTAGCATGTGTGTACGGTATGAGACAGTTGTTGACACCCAATTTTTGCCCTCCACATATTTAATTAATTAGTCAAGCTTCTTGATATTTAAAATAAAGCAAAATAACTGTTCGCCGAAGGAAAAAAATATTCTTTTAACTAATTTCAGTGTTATTTGACATTTCATGCGGCTAAATATCACAATATATATATGATACATATTTCTATATTGTTTTCGTAATTTTAAAGTATGTTATTAATTGGGAAAACCAAATTTCATCTTAAAAAATATTCATTTTTACTTGGTACATATTTTGAATCGCCAATTTTGAGTCGTTCGCTATTTAATTCTGGTAACTAGTCCGCGTTTGTAGATAGTTATTTATCTTTGTTGAGTTCAAGAAGCTTAGTTAATTAATTGGATAATTGTTTACCTCAATTTTGTTCAAAGCTAGTTAATTTATGATTTATGTTTAATTTTGTTCAGTTTTGTAATTTATGGCTTCAATTAAAAGATTTTGGTTACAATTTAAATCAATTTGGCTAGCTCTTAAATGACGTTGGCCATATTTGCAAAGTGCTCAACACTTAGTATTTTTTTCGCTTAGTATTTTTTTTTCGAAATTCCTTCAGATTTGTTTGCCCAATCCGCGCGTCCCATGTGGGCGTGACACGGATCAAGACCTTCTTTCAATCTGGGCCGTTCAGGTATTTAATCCGATGGTCCTCTCTTTTCCCCTTTATTTTTCCTTTATTTATTTATACAGATATTATAAAAAAGAAACATTCCTTTTCACTTAGATGGCTCTTTTAATCTAGACAATCGATCAATATTTTATCAACGGCCCTAATCATTTCCCCACCTTTAACCATATCCTTCCCCTAAACCCTAGACTAACTATCAAACCTTTCAAATCCGCTGCCCAGACCCTTCCCATCGTTCACCTCAACTCTGCCACCGACCTCGGCTACTTCATCTCTCCTCTCTTCCTCCTTCCCCATGTTGAAGACAGCCATGGAAGGGACAAATCCCATCGGCCATTCCCTCTCGTCCTTTTCTTCACCATCACCTGCACCTCGAGCCATGGGATTTGTACGAATTTCGCCATTGCAACAGTGTAAGTACTCCATCCCTTCTCCTTTTTCTTTTTCTGTCACTTCGAGCCGAACCCCTCCCCCTCTCTTCTTCATTTTTTGAAATTCAAATTGAACCGCAAACCTCTAAATTTCGTGTATAAATAGAAGCCTGCGATGCCTCTATAAAAAAAAAAAGTTTTTAGAGAGTCAAAAAGTGGAGAAATCTGAAAGTTTTAGTTAAACAAGTGTTCTAGCTATAAGATTTTCTCTTCTTAATCTTCTCTGAAACCATTTCCTTTAATTTCTTGCTCGAGCTTTGGATCTAGGTATTCAAAAGTAAAACGTCGATTCGAATACTCTTGGACCCATTTCGTTGCACAAAATTAGGTAAAATCGCTTCCCGTTTCTCTTTGGCTTTTTACTATTTTTAGCCTAAAAATGTTATTCGTCGTCATTCTCATTTTATTATTTTATACGATTGAAATCCCGACTGAAATATATGTTATTTGCTAGATTGTGACTGAAATATGTATTATTTTCTGATCTTGTCGATACGATTGAAATCCCGATCGAAATACTGATTCATTACTGTTCTGTGATGTTTGACTGTTTTGGGGTTTTACCTTATGTGAAAAGGTTTAGTTGTCTGAATTTGGCCTTACCTTAGGTTCTATTTAATTGCTCTTTTTTTCATTTTGTTCTGATTCAGAGATATACAATTGGGGTGTATTATAACCAAGAATATTAGAAAATCTTAACATTCATTATGGTTCGGTTATGTTTTTTTGAGGTGCTCCCTAAAAAGTGATTTTCGATGTAGCCTTGGTTCTAAGTTTGTGAATTAAGATTACATTGTAGTGTTCTTCTCTTTTCTTTAACCAAGTTGGAGTTTGTTTGTTGTCCTCAGTTTTTATCCAGTTCTCTTTCGCCTTAACATCAGTTGAAATTAATTTGCTACTTCTCTTGGTTTGAGAATTTGTTACTACTTTGCTCCTTTGTTCATATGTATAGAAAGCTTAATTTGTATCAGTTGGTTAAGAGGAACCAATTTGGTTGTTTACTAGTCGAAGCTGAAGTCAATTTCTTCCCTTATTGGCTAGCTTGAATTCCCAAATCTTCCTCTCTTTTGTTTACCTAATGGCTGTCCAAACTTTTTTTTTCTTTTCGTTTGATTTTCAGTAAGTTCAGTTCTCTGATTTCTTGGTTAGTTAGTTGGTTTGTTCTACTCTACTTTCCCTTTAAAGTTCATGTCTTTTGGTAGAAGAAATGAAGTTTTGGTTGAATACTATTCAAAGATGAAGTTAATTTCTTCTTGTTGAAACTAGTTTGTTTCCCAAATACTTCATCTTCCATCTACAAAACTTGTTCTCTGGTTTTATATTTTTCAAAATTAAATTATGTGTTCTTTCCTTTTCTGTGTTAGCTGCTAATTTTTATCAAATGAAATGAGAAATGTCAAGTTTGGTTTTGAGTTTGAACGAGTTGAGGACATACCTCTATCCCATATCATATATGCTCCCAAACTTTAAGTTCTCATACCACTTCTTGGCCAAGTATTTTTATTTCTGTTTCATTCTAAAAAAAAAAAAAGTACTTTTATTTCTGTTGCTGTTTCTGGTCTATATAATCTCGGGATTTGATTTATAAGATTGGAGGATGTTGTCGTGTTTTGGTAAAAAACAGATTTGGCATGTGGCACTTATTTTCAGTTTATAAAAATGCATGTTTAAGCATAAAAAATTGTTACTCAAATGTATTAAAATACATTATTTTATATTAGCTAAAAACGACGAAAACAATCTTTTTGTATCCTTTTATCGTCAAGAAAAAGAAATCTGGGAAATGTGAGATTCTTGTTTGTTTATAGCTGCATTTTTTTAGACTCAATTGTTTAATGGAATGAGAAAGGTCAAGCTTGGTTTGAGTATGAACGGTGTTGAGGTTTCACCTCAAATCCATATCATGAATGCTTCCAAGACAGAAATTTCTAGACTTCCATTGTTAGCTAATAACTCCCTGGATCTCGAGTCCCCCCTGTTTCTTATCCTTTTTCAATCCCTAGATCTGCTTAGCTTCAAGTTCGCACAGCTTTTATTTTTAGCTCGGCTAAGTTTTAAAAATTTATTTTCTGTTTCTTTTACTTTCTATCCAGCCCTTTGTTTTAAGCTTTATGAGATTACTTTAGTTTGTTTTCTAGTTCTCTTAACATTAGTTTGATACCTTTTTTTTTTGTGACAAGTTTGCTACTTCTTTTTTTCTTCTTGTTTTATGCACGGAATTGTTAGTGTCTTTGGTGAGAAAAATGAGATTTGGTTTTGAGTATTAGACAAGGTTGAAGTTAATCTCCTCTTTGTAACTAGTCTAAACACCCAAACAGTTTTCATCCATGAGACTTGTTGTTTAGTATTCCAGTTTAATTATGTGTGCTTCTATATATTTTGTTAGTTGGTTGTTTTGGTAGAGGAAATGGGAGATATCAAGTTTAGTTTGAGTTTGATTACTTGAGGACTTACTTCAAGTTCACATCATATGCTCCCAAAATTTAAAATCCCCTTGTCTTCCTTTGATTATGCGCTCTTGCTAAGTTGATTAGTCCAGATATCGTTATAAATGTACCTTTCAAAGGCTATTTTCAAGCCTATATTTCCTTTGTTTTGCCAGCTTCGCAAGTAGCTGGAAACTAATTTTCCAACCTTATTTGAAGTAAAAAATGATCACTGGTTTTGTTGTTCTTATTGTTCCAATAATAAGTGAGTTTCTATTTTTTTAGTAACATGTCACTGCTTATGGTCATTACTCAAAGCTATTGTCTGCATTTTGAAAAGTTTGTGTTTGATATAGATTAGGAGTGTTGTTTGAAGTTACTTTCTCTTTTACCGCCTTCTGAAAATATGACCTTTGGGAGCATCTCGTTCAAGAAAGAATGGTACTATTTAGTGCACTAGTTAAGATTAAACATTTTGTAAATTTGTGGTTTAAAGACCTTGTTTGGAGAAGAGTTAATTTTGCATAATCATGGATAGTGTGTTGAGATCCCATAATCTGCTTAAACTAAGCTTAGAGGTTCCTTTAGCACGGACATTAAATTTTTAGTTACGCTTAGTCTTTGGTATGCTTAAGTTCCAGAATGTTTAATTCTCTGTCTAATTTATAAAATATACCATCTCTGAGTGTGTTTACCCTTGGGTTATATTATATTAAGTACACGTATGCAATATCCTTCTATTTTCTTGCGCATAGGACATTTCGGTTGAGTCCACCGATGTTACACCCCAAAAATTTTCCATTAACGTACAGTGAATAGACTAACGAAGGGCACGACATATACGATGTTTTGATAAGTAAGAAATAACATTTGATGATTCTAAATGAGGTTTCAAAGACATTTGAGGTAGGAGACGGAAGTTGTTAAGGGAGGCAAAGCTGATGTTGTGTTTTGGAAAAGTTCCCCAAAGTACCGAGCTAATGTTGACTTAATGATGTCTTAAGGAGGAGTTATAACGATCCTCAGATTAGTAATGAAGTGTTAAACAAGTGTCAAGAAGGTTCCATAAAGATTGGAGATCAAACGAACGACGCAGATCATTTAAGGGAAATGGGGCTATACGACCGACTTATACGGTCCGTATAACATTATACGGTTCGTATTAGGGTCCGTATAACACCCAGCAGAGATGATGTTTGCCTGGTGGTGAACCACGACCACTTATACGGCCGTGCAATGTTATACGGACCGTATAAGTGTGGTGGAAGTCCCGACGGGCTGAGTTAAGTTCAATTATATAAATGTGATCCCACATCAATAATTTCATTTCCCACACTTCTTCATCTCTCTCAAGGCTTCTAGAGGGTTCCACACACTTCTTCCATAAGAACTCAAGAGAGATTCAAGATTAACTTCATCAAACCAAGAGAGTTAAGTGTAAGCTCACTAGAGTTCATCCAAGACAAGGAATCTAAGTAGAAGTGAAGCTAGGGTTTTGGTGCAAGAGGAGTATCTCCGCTCAAGGTTTATTTTTACACTATCTAAGGTAAGTTTTATGATCATTCCAGGTTGTTTAAAGTAATGAGAGATTGAAAGACTTGGATTGTAAAAGGACATAGAAAATGGGTCATGAATGTGAGGATAGTGGCATTTTGAGTGGTAGTTTGGAATAAGTCATGAATATTGATATGTTGTGATTATAATTATGTTATAAATGACATTTAGGACATGGGATAAGCATTATATGTGAAAAAACGTAATAGTGTACTATGACCATGATTATGGAGGAATTGAAGTGAAATTTTGAAATGTGGATAACGTGGATGAATGATGATTGTTGCTTATAATGTTGTGAATGTTGTTATGGATGTTTGGGAGTTGATATGTAATATGAGGAAATTTTGTATAAACAAAGGAAATGCTGCCCAATTTTCTCTAGCTTTAGTAAGCATGTTCTTATAATCGATTAGCTAATGTTAATACGAACTTTCTTGAAGGTAGAAACACGAGCATCGAAGGAGAACGATCAAACGATAGAATAGCTAAACGAAAGAGGTATGTAAGGCTAATTCTTTCCTTCGAAGGCATGATTCTTTTGGCATAAATCTTCCTATTTTTCCATGATCCTCCTAAATAACGAAAATTATGAGTCCATGACTATAAAGAGCTACATACGTATATGATAAAGAAAAGATATACGATACGAGTATGATAATGATGACGACGAGTTTAAGTACAAAGAATCTTGAAGTGAGGTACGATGTCCATAAGGTTAATGATCCTAAGTGTGATTCCATTGATGCTTTTCCTTATGTACACTCACCATAAAACGTTAGTCCCCTCAAGGTGAGATATGATGATCATGATCACTCCATAATGCAATCGGGGGTTCACGATCTTATGTCACCCCGACATAGCCATAGTTGCCTTCAAGTTCTAATGTATGTTGATGATAAATGTATAATGATGCTAAGCTTATGATATGCCTATACAATGTATGATAATGTTAATTTTACGACGAGTATATGATGATACACTTACACCGTGCCTAAATGGCCGGGCATGTCACCGCAAAGGCGGGCTGCATACGATTCCACCGTGCCTAAATGGCCGGGCATGTCACCGCTAGGGCGGGCTACTATGTTTACACCGAGCCTAGAGGGCCATGCATGACACCACTAGTGGGCGGCATATGATGGTTACCCGGACGCGGGTTAACGATGATGATATATATATGATACGATGATGCATGCGCTATGATGATACATGTACTATGATTATATATGATATATGTGTGAAATGTATCCACCCTTAAAAGTTACACAGGTTGTATCTTTATCTTATGTCTTATGATTTTTGCATTATGTTCATTTCATTCATGCCTTACATACTCAGTACAATGTTCGTACTGACGTCCGTTTTCTCTGGACGCTGTGTTCATGCCCACAGGTAGACAGGGTGGTGATCCAGACTCGTAAGAGCTATTAGCTGACTTGAGAACACTCCATTATTCCGGAGGTGCCATTGACTTATTCTTTTGTGTATATATATGTATTTTGGGCACGACGGGGTCCTGTCCCGTCCATATGTCTAGTACTCTAGTAGACGCTCGTAGATACGTATGTGTGGGTAGTATGGTCTCACGATGTCCTTATTGTATGTATATTATTTTGATAGCCGAAGGGCTTATGTACATAAAGGTAATTATGTTTCAAAATGAAAAATGGTTTTCCCTATGATTATAAGTATGACATTAATGAATGAATGCTTGATGTGTACAATGGGTAATGGTACGAGCGGTGCTAGGTGGTTAGCCCCGGGTACCCGTCATGGCCCCTAGTCGGGTCGTGACAAAAGTGATATCAGAGCAGTTCAGTCCTAGGAAGTGTCTACGAGCCATGTCTAGTAGAGTCTTGTTTATGGTGTGTTGCGCGCCACACTAATAAACAGGAGGCTACAAGGCATTTAGGAAAAATTACCATTCTTCTTCCTACGAGATGGTGCGATAGAGCCGTGTATAAGATTTTTCCCTCCCTAATAGTGTGCTATGATTTCAGAAATCTTTGTCAAAGGGAAAAGCTACAGCCACCCAGAAGGGCAAGATTATGATGAAAAGGCGGGTAGAAAGAGAGCTACCAATGAATGTAGAAGAGGGTGAATCACATAATGAGGCTTCATCTAATGCCTCTTCACCCCGCCTATTATAGAAGAACAAGAAGGGGCTTCGGACTCCGGCTCTTATGCCTCTAGTTCCTCCACCGGCTACTTACGGTCAACAAGTGACCGAGGCTATTCATCTATTGACGCAGTTAGTTGCCGCCCAGGCACAGCGGCAGGGTTCGGGTTCAAGTGACAAGGCCGTTAGTACTAGAGCCTGTGATTTCATCAGTTTGAATCCTCCGGAGTTTCTCGGGTCAAAGCCGGAAGAAGACCTGTAAAGTTTTATTGATGAAATGCTGAGAACATTGAAGATTATTCATGCCTCCGAGACTGAATCTGTGGAGTTGGCATCTTATAGACTTCGAGATGTGGCGGTATTATGGTACAATAATTGGATATCATCAAGAAAAGAGAATGCGCCTCCTCCCGTTTGGCAAGAATTTGTAGGTGCTTTCATCCGCCACTATTTACCACCCGAGGTCTGCCGAGCTAGAGCGGATAGATTTTTAAATTTGAAATAAGAAAATATGAGTGCCCGAGAGTATAGCCTTCAGTTTAATTCATTGGCTAGATATGCCCCGACTATGGTGGCCGACATGGGAGATAGGGATCACAGGTTTGTGAGTGGCTTAGGGCCACATTTATTTAAGGATTGTTTGACGGCTTCGTTGCAAGATGGGATGGATATTTCCCGCATTCAAGCCCATGCCCAAAATTTAGAAGGACAACAACATCTGCAAAGGGGTGATCGTGATATTGATAGAGGGCAGAGTAAGAGGGCCAGATCTATGGGGGCAAGTAGTGATTATAGAGGGAGATCAAGGCAGGCATATTCTAGACACTCAGGCCAGTCGGTGACTAGTGTACCTCCACGATTTGCAGGTAGGAGATTTGATCGCTCCTTTCCTTCAGGACAGGGTCAGAGTTCGAGAGCTTCAGGTTCTCAGTTTGGGGGTGATCATAGTCAGAGGAGACCACCAGTACCGCGATGTAGTCGGTGCGGCAAATTACATTCAGGGCCATGTTGCCAGGGCACAGATGCTTGCTATGTTTGTGTACAGACTGGGCACTTGATGCGTGATTATCCCTTGAGGTATGGTAGAGGTGGGGTTCAGCCCACAGGATCAGCAGCTGGTTCCTCTTCAGTGCGCCCGGTAGGGCATACTCCCCAGATCCCAGCAGGTCGAGGTAGAGGCAGAGGGGGAGCATCTACTTCAGGTGCCAATCAGCCCCGTACTATGCTTTAGCCGGACGACAGGATCTTGAGTCCTCCCAGATGTGGTTACATGTATACTATCCATATTTTCCCATGATATGTATGCATTGATAGATCCGGGTTCTACCCTATCTTATATTACTCCGTATGTTCTTGGTCGTATTGGGGTGAAACCGAGCCAATTAAACCTTTTGAGGTATCTACTCCGGTTGGTGATCCCGTCATAGCTAGAAAAGTGTACAAAAATTTTGTAATCGTGATATGCGACCGCCAGACTAAAAGGCGATTTAGTTGAGAAATGGAAATGTTAGATTTCGATGTGATTATGGGTATGGATTGGTTGGCCTCATGTTATGCTAATGTTGATTGCCAAATGAAAGTAGTTCGATTTCAATTCCGGGAGAGCCGTGCTTGAATGGAAGGGTAATACGGCATCTCCAAGAGGTAGGTTTATTTCCTACCTTAAGGCAAGAAAGATGATAGCTAAGGGCTATGTTTATCACTTAGTCAGAGTTCGGAGATCTTGAGCAAAGTCGCCAACTTTCCAATCCGTTCCGGTAGTGAATGAATTTCCGGATGTATTTCCGGATGAACTTCTGGGCCTTCCTCGGAAAGAGAGATTGATTTTGCTATTGATGTGTTCGGACACCAAGCCTATTTCTATTCCTCCTTCTTGGATGGCTCGGCGAATTGAAAGAGTTAAAGGCACAGTTGAGAGATTTGCTTGAGAAGGGGTTTATTAGACCCAGTTCATCACCGTGGGGAGCACCAGTCCTATTCGTGAGAAAGAAAGATGGTTCCTCACGGATGTGTATCAATTATAGGCAGTTGAATAAGGTGATGATAATGAACAAATATCCTCTCCCAAGGATTGATGATTTGTTTGATCAATTACGAGGTGCCAAGTGGTTTTCTAAAATAGACCTGAGGTCAGGTTATCATCAAGTGAGAGTTAAAGAAGAAGATATTCCCAAAACAGCTTTCAGAACGAGATATGGCCATTGTGAATTTCGAGTGATGTCATTTGGGTTAACTAATGCCCTAGCAATGTTTATGGATTTGATGAATAATGTATTTAGGCCTCTTTTGGATTTATTCGTAATAGTATTCATTGATGATATTCTGGTATACTCTCGCACAGAATCAGAGCATGCAGACCATTTACGTATTGTCCTTAGAATTCTTCGAACTCGGGAATTGTATGCAAAATTTTTAAAGTGCGAGTTTTGGCTGAATTCTGTGACATTTTTGGATCATGTTATTTCAAATGATGGCATTCGAGTTGATACTCGAAGAAAATTGGAAGCTTGTGAAGACTTGGCCAAGGCCTAACACGCCAATGAGAATTTCGTAGTTTTTTGGGATTGGCGGTGTTACTATAGAAGGTTCGTAGAAGGATTTTCCTCTATTTCTCACCTAGGTGACGAAGCTAACCCGGAAGTCGGCAAATTTCGGTGGAATGATGCTTGTGAGCGTAGCTTTCGAGAATTGAAAGATAGGTTAACTTCGACTCTGGGTCTTAATACTCCCGGAAAGGGCCGGATGGTTATGTTGTATATTGTGACTTCCGGTGTTGGGTTAGCATGTGTGTTAATGCGCACATGGTAAAAAGTCATCGCTTATGCTTGAGGCGAGTGAAACATGAAAAGAACTACCCAACTCATGATCTCGAATTGGCTACAGTTATTCATGCATTAAAGATGTGGAGACATTACTTGTATGGTGTTCATGTCAATATTTATACGGACCACAAGAGTTTCCAATACATTTTCAAACAGAAGGAGTTGAATCTGCGGTAGGGGCGGTGGTTAGAATTATTGAAAGATTATGATGTGAGTATTTTATACCACCCCGGGAAGGCAAATGTAGTAGCTGATGCGCTTAGCCGCTGATTGATGGGCAGCCTATGTGAAGTTCCTCCGGAGAAGAAAGAACTAATTCATAAGCTCCACCAACTAGCTAATCTTGGAGTACGTCTAATTGATGCAGGTAGTGCAGGAATTGGTTTTAATAATCCCACAGTTTCGTCCTTAATTATGGAAGTGAAAGAGCGTCAATATGAAAATCCTCAGTTGAGCCATTATAGAGACACATTTCATGAAAAAGAGAAGTCTCCATTTGAAACTTCTATAGATGGAATTCTTAGATACCGAGGTAGGCTATGTGTTCCGAATGTTGCAGAATTACGTCGCCGAATTCTAGAAGAAGCTCATTATTCTCGGTATTCTATTCATCCCGGAGCGACAAAGATGTATTATGATCTCAAGTTAATTTATTGGTGGGATGGAATGAAGAAAGACATAGTAGGGTTTGTAGTCTAATGTCCAAATTGCCGAAGTGAAAATCGAACATCAAAAGCCAGGAGGATTATTGCAAGCAATGGAGATTCCTACTTGGAAATGGGAAGTGATCAACATGAATTTTATTGTGGGGTTACCCCATTCCCGAGGCAAATATGATTCCATATGGGTGATCGTGGACAGACTCACGAAAGCAGCTCATTTTCTTCCAGTCAGAACCACATACTCAGCAGAAGATTATGCACGGTTGCATCTCAAGGAGATTGTGCGACTCCATGGTATTCCGATATCCATTATCACAGATAGAGGAGCGCAATTTACAACCAAGTTCTGGAAATCTTTCCAAGAACGTCTAGGTACCCAAGTAAAGCTTAGCACGGCATTTCATCCGCATGGGATTGAGCAGAAGCCGAATGTACCATTCAGACCTTGGAGGATATGCTAAGAGTATGTGTTCTAGATTTTGGTGGTAGTTGGGATGACCACTTACCTTTAATTGAGTTTGCATACAACAATAGCTACCATTCCCGGTATCCAAATGGCTCGTGATGAAGCTTTATATGGAAGGAAGTGTAGATCCCCAATTGGATGGTTTGATATAGGAGAAGTACAACTAATAGGCCCTGAGTTGATTCAACAAGCATTAGAAAAAGTCAAGGTGATCCGAGATCGATTGTTGACAGCCCAAAGTCGCCAAAAATCTTATGCGGACTACTGCCGGCGAGACTTAGAATTTCAAGTTGATGATTGGGTATTCTTAAAGGTGTCACCAATGAAGGGAGTGATGATATTTGATAAGAAAGAAAAGTTAAGTCCTCGATACATTGGACCCTATAAGATTATCCGCAAGGTGGGTCAAGTAGCTTATGAACTGGACTTGCCTCTAGAACTTGAATCAGTCCATCCAGTTTTCCATGTCTCAATGCTCCGCAAGTGTGTTAGAGATCCTATGAGGATTGTTCCAATAGATGATGTTCAAGTGACAGAAAAGCTAGTCTATGAAGAAGTTCCCATTGCCGTATTAGACAGGTAAGTACAAAGACTTCTAAATAAGGAAGTGGCTTCAGTTAAAGTCTTGTGGCGAAATAAAAACTGAGAAGAAATGACTTGGGAGGCGGAAGAGAAGATGAAATCCACATACCCGCACTTGTTTCAGCTCCCGGAAGAGATCCATGATGAGACATCGAGATTATGAGGTACGTATGTTTTCTTTTTATGCATATGGGTCGTGTGTGTCCAACTTATATTGCTATCGTGTTGTGGCTCTGTGAGGCAATGTTATTGTGGGCTGTTGTGACAGGATGGTAGTGCCATATTACAGAGGAAACTCTAGCAAAATTTTCGTAGAATTCCCGAGTGCTTAACATTCGAGGACGAATGTTCCAAAAGAGGGGAAGAATGTTACACCCCGAAAATTTTCCGTTAACGTACAGTGAATAGACTAATGAAGGGCACGACGTATACGATGTTTTGATAAGTAAGAAATAACATTTGATGATTCTAAATGAGGTTTCAAAGACATTTGAGGTAGGAGACGGAAGCTGTTAAGGGAGGCAAAGCTTATGTTGTGTTTTGAAAAAGTTTCGTAAAGTACCGAGCTAATGTTGACTTAATGATGTCTTAAGGAGGATTTATAATAATCCTTATCTTAGTAATGAAGTGTTAAACAAGTGTCAAGAAGGTTCCATAAGGATTGGAGATCAAACGAACGACAGAGATCATTTCAGGGAAATGGGGTTATACGACCGACTTATACGGTCCGTATAAGGGTCCGTATAACACCCAGCAGAGATGATGTTTGCCTGGTGGTAAACCACGACCACTTATGCGGGCCGTTCATTGTTATACGGACCGTATAAGTGTCCATGGAAGTCCCGACGGGCTGAGTTAAGTTCAATTATATAAAAGTGATCCCACTTCACTAATTTCATTTCCCACACTTCTTCATCTCTCTCAGGGCTTCTAGAGGGTTCCACACACTTCTTCTATAAGAACTCAAGAGAGATTCAAGATCAACTTCATCAAACCAAGAGAGTTAAGTGTAGAAGCTCACTAGAGTTCATCCAGACAAGGAATCTAAGTAGAAGTGAAGCTAGGGGTTTTGGTGCAAGAGGAGTATCTCAGCTCAAGGAGGTTTATTTTTACTATCTAAGGTAAGTTTTATGATCATTCCAGTTGTCTAAAGTAATAAGAGGTTGAAAGACTTGGATTGTAAAAGGACATAGAAAATGGGTCATGAATGTGAGGATAGTGGCATTTTGAGTGGTAGTTTGGAATAAGTCATGAATATTGATATGTTGTGATTATAATTATGTTATAAATGACATTTAGGACATGGGATAAGCATTATATGTGACAAAACGTAATAGTGTACTATGACCATGATTATTGAGGAATTGAAGTGAAATTTTGAAATGTGGATAACGTGGATGAATGATGATTGTTGCTTATGATGTTGTGAATGTTGCTATGGATGTTTGGGAGTTGATATGTAATATGAGGAAATTTTGTATAAACAAAGGAAATGCTGCCCAATTTTCTCTAGCTTTAGTAAGCATGTTCTTATAATCGATTAGCTAATGTTAATACGAACTTTCTTGAAGGTAGAAACACGAGCATCAAAGGAGAACGATCAAACGATAGAATAGCTAAACGAAAGAGGTACGTAAGGCTAATTCTTTCCTTCTAAGGCATGATTCTTTTGGTATAAATCTTCCTATTTTTCCATGATCCTCCTAAATAACGGAAATTATGAGTCCATGACTATAAAGAGCTACATACGCATATGATAAAGAAAAGAGATACGATACCAGTATGATAATGATGACGACGAGTTTAAGTATAAAGAATCTTAAAGTGAGTTACGATGTCCATGAGGTTAATTGTCACACCCCGACTTTACTAAGGTGTGATGGGCACCCGACCCCATCTTCGGAGCCGAGCGAACCCGCTAATTCTTATTACACGTATGAACTTATGAACTAGTAAGAAATGAATACACAGAAGTTTCCATAAATAGAATATGACATCATATAAGACTCGTGACACGAAACATAATAACATGTCGGCTGTTGGAGCCGCTCACAAACTGACAACCCAATACCCACGACTCTGTCTGCAAAGTCTCTAACCTCGAACAACATATCGTGGCATCTATCTCTAACTCGGCAGACTCCGGGGACAAGTGGAGCCTACCAACTCTGTTTGGAACATCCTCATGCTATAATCGGCTCATACGGGTGTACACGCGGCATCGAAACGCATCCCCCGAAGAAGAGGGGGTCGGTACGAGCTATGTGCGCGTGTAAAAGCGAGAAGTAGCAACATAGTAGGAGATATAAGCATGAACAATAAAGAGATTACATCGTGAGGTAAAAGGATGACACTGTACATATGAACATTATACGTATAGGAACATAGAACATGTCATAGGATAACGGAGTAACTTTTGTGCATATGGGGGGCCCGGGGGCGGATGCCATGCATGTTTGTTTTCCTTTAAAAAAAACATTTCTTTTCATAGGCATAGAAAATAGAGTTTATGTCATATCATGTTAAATCGTAGTATATCATAGTGTCATAGCATATCATGGTATATCATAGTATCATAGTGTACCATAGTGTATCATAGTATCATGGCGTGTCATAGTGTATCATAGTATCATAGCGTATCATAGTGTGTCATAGTGTCATAGCACCGAACAGCGTCGGCTCGCCCACATTACGCCGAAATACTTTCGACTCGCCCATAAATCCGCGTCCCGGCATCCGCGTCCGGATGATAAGCGACTTGACAGGTGGCAATGAAACATAGTTCCCTTCCCAATTTCCATGTATCTCCTTCCCCCACCCCATGTTCATATCCATTTTTCATATCCATATATTATATAAGCATGCGCAGAGAGGCCCAAGAAAATCATGTATCCATCGGAGTGACGTAAGGTCGGGAACCTCCGATTATATTATAGAATAACTATGGGCGCTTGCCTCACCTTGAAGGGACGATTAATATAAGGCGAGACTATTAATGGAGGGTAATATCATGATAAAACATAGAACCGGACCATAAGGCATCGTTTTGTGTACTTGGAATCTTTAAAGGAAAACATTATTCAAGAGTAGAGTTGAGGATTCAAGAAATAGCTTAAAGTTCTCATCTCGTCAACGGAATCATAGACTTGGAACCTTTAATCATAGAATCATCATGGACATAGTTATCATGTAAACATTTTCTTCCTTGACATCATCCATGTCATTGTAAAACATGTTCATAGCCATCGTAAGAATATCCTCATTGGCATAGTTATAGTACTTGTCATTTGATGACGGAATAAGGATCGAAAGTTTCCATCCGGTTCTGCTTCAAAATAAGTCAAATGGTACAATAAGGAAAATCCGGGAACAATGGGCCCACCTCGGGTCAAATGAGGCGGCGTATCAAATTTACGTATATAATAATTTATGGCGTCACTTGTGAGGACCTTAGGGTAATCGGGTCCTATTTGTGTAAGTTCTGGATGTTTAGGAAGTTTTCCAACATTTTGCGCAATTTCTAATTCAATTCTACTGAATGAATAGTAGTTAGTTTCAATCTCGAATTTCTAGGAGAGGAATTATCCCAGGCTTCGTGTTCAAGCCTACTACGGCTAAGACATGCCAAGAAAGAGAAGTGAAGCCTTACATACCTCTTTCCGCTCCTTCGCTACTCCAAATCCAAGTTGCAAATCCGCGAATCTACAATTTGGTCATGTTCACCAAACATTGATTAGAGCTTTTAGGAATCCAATCTTGAATGCACATTTGTTTACAAAAATTTGGCGGCACTTTCCGTAAATGCGCCATCCGAGAATATGGCTCGCCCAACTCATCCATTGACAACAATCCGAGAATTCAACTCGGCCAAACCAACAACAATAATGCCAATAATCAACAATCATAACAACAATATCGATAGATAATTCAAGATGTCCAAACCAACATCCAATCTTACCCGAAACCTTCCAACTCAACTAGAAACATTCATAACACATTTTCTACTTTCAAATTCATAAACTATGTCAACAATTCCATACGTCTCTTCAACAATATTTTCATAAATTCACGAAGTTACATTAAAATCATATCAATCTTCCAAAACAGTCCACAACATTTCCGACTTCCATTTGAGTCATCAAACCTTCATTTTCGTCACATAATCTACAATAATCAACAACCAAAATACTATATAAAATGAGTTCAACACACCTATACCAATTCAGCCCATATTCGGCCACAACACAACATACAACATTCCATGAGTTTCCTTCATTCTCTCACACATTACAACAACACATAAACATGTGGAATACACTTAATCTCTTACTCCAACACAACACACACTACACGGCCACACATATGCACACACCATACTTTCATAAATTTCATTCATTTCACATATCACAACATGCTCAAATTATCCATGAAACATGAGAAGAAAGTTAAACTTCACCTTTTCCAATCATCTTCTCCACTCGGCTAAGACTTGTTTCGCAAGAACGAACGGTTTTCTTGTTCCATCAACTATTCCACGTTGTAGAGGACCCTCCAATTAGCATGAAAGCATGAAGAAACAATTTTTTTTGATCAAGTTTACAATTTGGTTCGCCAGCCCCTCACCTTGGACGTTTTTCTTCTTCTTCTTCATTTTTCTTCACTTTTCCGAAATTTCTAGAGTCACAATTGATTAAGATGACTAATTGTCATCTTATACACATATATATATAAATATATGTGCACATGGCTGATCATGTGCTCTTATTTTCTTTTCTCTTTTTTTTTTCTTTTCCACCAAATTTCTCCATTTTTCTAGATTTTTCCTTAAGTCACAAAAGATGAATTTTGCTCACTTTGTCATCTTTTTTTAATCACATGTATTTGCATCATGTGGGCCATAGTCCACTCCAACTTGAATGGCCACAAGACTTCCTCCACAAGTCATGAATAATAATTTTCGAATTCCAAGTTTGCCCTTAATATTCCATACCAATAAAAATGAATACGCAACTTACGCATTCTAGAAAAAAAATTATAAACTCGTCTAACTTCCCGCCATTAACTCGGAATATTCCAACGTAGAAAATGCGGGATATAACATCCTTCCCCCCTTTAAGACATTCGTCCTCGAATGTTTAACTAGTCTTACAGGATCTCATAAGCACCTCGGGGGAGCTCCCTTTCAAAGCTATTTCCATCCTTCATATTAGCTTTTAAGCTATCCAATATCATTCTCTTTGTCATATTCTTTCTCTTCATATACGTCCATTTTCTGGCGTCGCATTCTTCAAAGTCTGTGCAAACTTGTCACATTACCTTAAACATTATCCGGACTTCTATCCCCTTAGTGTCGGTTTTTCGACCTTACTAATTCACTTCGCCGAGAGGTCCATTTGTAACTCAAGCGTTCATATCAAACACACCACCGTATCAACCTGTCTCTATCTCATCCTTACATTTCTCTCCTCGCTTCCCCCCTTTTGGGGTGTACCTATACCATTGTCCATTTATACTTCGCCTCATATCCTCATTCCCAATCTCAATCTATAGTAGAATAATAACAGCTTACTTTGCAACACTTGTGCCATTTACTCTTGCTGTCACTCGAACTTCGGTACCCTTACTCGATTAATGCCTTTTGTACCGTAACTTCGGTTGCTGGGATTCACATGTCTATCGATACAATCATATACGGGATATCCTACACCTTCATACATATCTATAATTACTATCAACTAGCCACAAAATACCTCCAACCACTATTCAAGCCTATCCTAATTCCAATTTGTAGTGCACTTTCTGTCTTTTCACCGATCTAGTTTGCCTCGTCCTATGCGTCTTCCTATAGTCTCCAACCATCCCGTATATCCTAGTTTTCCTTAGACTACCCTAGCTTTTCACTTGTCTCTTGTGTCTCAATCTATAGTATTTCTTGCCAACTTCCTGCGGGTCACCCATCATAGAATTGCTCCCACCTGAGCACGCTTAACCCAAAAACTTCACTAGAACTCGGTGCCTTAATGCCGATATTTTCGCGTCCACTTTCTCGTGTGACCTTTATTACATGTTCTGGAGCAAGTCGAAGTCTTACCAATCCTGGAACATTTTCGTAACACGTCCTTTCTTTTGTAATTACTATTTTGCCCTTTTTAGTTCCGAATCTTCACCTCCCACTTGTGTGTATGACTACTCCCTGTCCTGGGACTCCAGATTCCCGAGGGTAGTAATTGCTCCTTTATTGCCATGCCAAATCCATAACCTTTCTGAAACATCGCACCTCGCTTATTGCCGGTTTATCGTATTTCCTTTTCGCGCTTCTTTCTCTTAGACGTAACCATTCTGGTAGGGCCTCCTTTATCGTTCTCACCATTCAGATCTGCACACAGCAAATATTAACAATGCCTTGCAGGCTTACATATATATACAACACATCTCAGCCATACCGAGCCTCCAGTTTCAACGACAGGACAGAATATCAATACCTACCCCCTGTAACTTTCCGTATCGCCTCTCACTTTCTTCTGTCGTAGGTAAAACCTGTATAGGAGATTCCATTTTCCTAGGACTTGGCTCTATCTATCGCACGATCATAGGGCGAAGAAAGGTCAACAATTCCTAAATGCCGTGACCTCCCCGTTTATAAATGTGGCCGGCTTCACACTCATAAAATGGGACTCTACCGGACACGACTTTGCGTACATCCCTTGGACCGACCTCGCCCGATACCACTTTGACACACACACACACACATGTATACACACACACACACACACACACACACACACACACACGCGACCCCGTCTTCGGGACGGCGAACCCGCTAATTCTTATTACGCGTATGAACTTATGAACTAGTAAGAAATGAATACACGAAGTTTATAAATAGAATATGACATCATATAAGACTCGTGACACGAAACATAATAACATGTCGGTTTGTTGGAGCGCTCTCACCCGACAACAACCCCGTACCCACGACTGCGTCTGTAAGTCTCTAACCTCGAACAACATATCGTGGCATACATTGCTGCAACTCGGCGGCCTCGGGACAAGTGGAGCCTACCAACTCTGCTGGAACATCCTCATGCTATAATCGGCTCATCGTGTGCCAACGCGGCATGAAACGCGGCCATAACTTAGCCGGGGGGCTGCGTTTCATCTGCCTGATACGCCCCGGATGAAAACGAGTGGTAGTCTCCTGATACATGAATCTTGCGGGTTAGATGCCACGATATGTTGTTGAGGTTAAGACTTTCTTGAACGGAAATCGTAATTGTGTATTTGTGACGCGCTCCAAATGTACCGACATGTTATTATGTTTCGTGTCACGAGTCTTATATGATGTCATATTCTATTTATGGAAACTTCGTGTATTCATTTCTTACTAGTTCATAAGTTCATACGTGTAATAAGAATTAGCGGGTCCGGCCGGGCTCCGGCATGGGGTCGGGTGCCCATCACACCTTAGTAAAGTCGGGGTGTGACATTAATGATCCTAAGTGTGATTCCATTGATGCTTTTCCTTGTGTACACTCACCTTAAAATGTTAGTCCCCTCAAAGTGAGATATGATGATCATGATCACTCCATAATGCAATCGGGGGTTCACAACCTTATGTCACCCCGACATAGCCATAGTTGCCTTCAAGTTCTAATGTATGTTGATGATAAATGTATAATGATGCTAAGCTTATGATAGGCCTATACAATGTATGATAATGTTAAGTTTAAGACGAGTATATGACGATACGCTTACACCGTGCCTAAATGGCCGGGCATGTCACGCGAAGCGGGGGCTGCATACGATTCCACCGTGCCTAAATGGCCGGGCATGTCACCGCTAGGGTGGGCTACTATGTTTACACCGAGCCTAGAGGGCCATGCATGACACCACTAGTGGGCGGCATATGATGGTTACCTCGGATATATATATATATAATATGATATATATATATATATATGATACGATGATGTACGCGCGCTATGATGATACATGTACTACGATTATATATGATATATGTGTGAAATGTATCCACCCTTAAAAGTTACGTGAGTTGTATCTTCATCTTATGTCTTATGATTTCTGTATTATGTTCATTTCATTCATGCCTTACATACTCAGTACAATGTTCGTACTGACGTCCGTTTTCTCTGGACGCTGTGTTCATGCCCACAGGTAGACAGGGAGGTGATCCAGGCTCGTAGGAGCTATTAGCTGACTTGAAAAAACTCCATTGTTCCGGAGGTGCCATTAACTTATTCTTTTGTGTATATACATGTATTTTGGGCACGACGGGGTCCTGTCCCATCCATATGTCTAGTACTCTAGTAGAGGCTCGTAAATACGTATGTGTGGGTAGTATGGTCTCACGATGTCCTTATTGTATGTATATTATTTTGATAGCCGAAGGGCTTATGTACATAAAGGTAATTATGTTTCAAAATGAAAAATGGTTTTCCCCATGATTATAAGTATGAGATTAATAAATGAGCGCTTGATGTGTACGATGGGTAATGGTACGAGCGGTGCTCGATGGTTAGCCTCGGGTACCCGTCATGGCCCCTAGTCGGGTCGTGACAACCGACTCTTCCTTTCTATTCCGAATTGGCCTGTTACACTGGCCTAACATAAATCCTTGCATTTCTTGAGTCCGAACAAAATCATCAGTTGCAACACAGGAGCAGCCAAAGTAGTAGCGGATCGCAGAGACAAAATATGGAAAATCTCAGGCGGAAGTATGAGAGAACCTAGGACAGGGCTTTTTAGACTCTCTCGGACTAAGCCCGAGTATTATAATAGCTTGGATTAAGCCAAAAGTCCAAGTCTCTTTAACTCTTTTTCCTTTAACTTCAGATTTCTTGTTTGTATTTTTGTGCAAACCCCTTTTGAGAACTAAATCAAATCCCAGCGGGTTTTGGAATACTTGAGTTGCTATTTTTCAGCACCCTCTTTTCTTTTTAAACCCTGTCACATTTTTACACATATAAGAAAATCAGTTTCTTCCTAATGTTTTCGTTTTCTGTTAAGCATCAATTGTTTTAATTTGACTTTAGTTGTTAAAATCTGAAATTTATGTTCTTATTTAGTCGGTTTGTCAAAAAAAATCAGATTAGTTCCCTTTAAAAAAAAAATTAGATTAGTTCTGTCTTTTCTTTTCTCAGACGATTTTTATATCTATATACAAAAAAGGGTTACTTCTTTGCCACGGGTAAATTTTAGGTTATTAACGAAAAGAGATTTTTAGAATATTAATGGTGTAGATTCCGAAGTCGAATTTACTCACAATCGGAACCTGGATAAATACAAGGTTTACGTTTACTAAGAATATTTAACTTTTAAATTATTTTACAAAGTGGAAGTAATATAAGCGTCTAAGGATTAAGTAATTTTCTATCGTTTCTTTTAGGACCCTTCTTAAAAAATTTAAAAAAAAAACAATATTTCTTTAAATTAATGACTTTTCTTTTCTAAACCACTTTCTAAACAAGTTATATTTTTAGCCAATCTTTGCTAAATAAAATATTTCTGTTGAGTTAATGACTTTTCCTTCCTAAATCGCTTTCTTTAAACAAGATATATTCTTTTTAGCATATGGCGACTCTGCTGAGGACTTATTTAGGTTCTAACCGAAAAGATTTTTATGTTTGGCTAACTCTTATTTGTTTTATGTGCTTAAATCTTTTCTTTATCTGTTTATTTTATATGTACGCTGACATTGCATTTCATGGCATACTTCCGCCAAACGGCAACTCTCACTTCTCATCACTCTTCAAAAGCGGTTATGCGGGTTCGCAGTCGCCTTCCACTATAAAACCCTATTTTTGGGACACCCTGACGAATAGTTGGTCGTGGGCCAGCCAACAGTCATCATTATTCCACCCCGAGTTGTTCGCTCGGGTACCAGTCTCTTTTCAAAGCCCACTCTAGTCAACCCAAGATTAGAACGAAGCCAAAACCTATTATTTTTAGGACCATTTGCCTAAGTTGGTTTAATAGCCTTGGTGTATTAAATCCATTAGAAGATCACCTTATGTCTAAACGGTCTATGACCTAAAGACATTCATCCAACTATGTGTTATTTTGAAATATGGATATGCCAAGTTATCCAAACCATTGTTCTTGGAGGCGGGTTTACTAACCATTTCCTTGTTTTGTAGATGACTCTGGTACAAAAGACTTTAAAATCTGGTATTGTTACCGAGACGCCTAAGTTGTTAAAAAATGGTGGGCCAACTTAGGCGAACATCAACATAAAGAGGTCGTCAGTCATATAGGTCACATACCATCACTAATGAATATGGTAGCATGACCCGAGTTGGTGGAAGCCGTTACTAGGCATTGGGATTGTGAAAGGATAGTTTTCCGTTTCGGAGATGTAGAATTGACCCCAATAATAGAAAAGCTTAAAGACTGTCTCGAGAGTGTTGGCATTAGTTTGAAAGGTAGAAGGAAACCCGACTGTAATATTTTAGTTCCACACAAACCAAGTGTTCGGTAAATAAAAGACAAACTTTCACTTGTCAAAGCAGACTGGCTACAGGGTTCAAATATATCCTTTGACGTCTTTTATATTTGTTTTGGTCGTTCCAATGGATTTCTAATGTTTGAAGAAGAGTTCTCTACACCCAAAGTTTGGGAGAAAACATGAGCCTTGGCTTTTGCTATATGTCTGTTGGGAACCATGGTATTTTCTCAAGGCCCGAGCATCGGAATTGACCCCCGCATCATCATGGTTACTCATGCCATATTTTACGGCATTCGCAATGACCAAACAATCACTTACTTCTCCTTAGCACCTATTATCCTCGTTGATATCTACCGATCCTTAGGTAGGTGCAAAAATGGACATGGGTTCTTCCAAGGATGCAATTTGCTTTTGCAATGGTGGATGATTAAATACCTTATTAAAGATGAGGCGGAACAAACCCTTCGCACCTAAGTTAAGGGCGATGATATTGGATTCCACGAAATGCGTTTGCATTTAAAGAACTTCTGAAAGAGACGGTCCAAGAAAGAATAGGCCCAAATCTTCACCGATTTGAGAGAAGGAGATGTTCAGTGGATGTTCAATAGTTTTGTTTCCAAAGACATCGTCGTTTGTGGAAAAGGGTTTCCTTTCTTAGAACTCATGGGGATTAGGGGAATCAGACCTTACGTACCTGTGAGAGTGTTAAGGCAGTTTGGAAGAATGCAAGAAATACCCCAAGTAGGGGACATGAGCTAGTATATAGTCGACTACGAGGAAGATATAGTCCCTCATGTCAAGAACATCATCCGCGAATGGAGGGGTTGCCGACTTTATGGGCCTGAAACAGGTTCCGAGCGGGATGTGATGAGATGTATAAATGTCACACCCTAACAATGGTAGGGCATGACGGGCACCCGACTCTCATCGGAGTCGAGCAAACCCTCAGACATTCGCTCTATCAAAGCCTGTCATTTCAAAAACTTTTAAGAACATAAAACTTTTCCAAATAGAAATCATTATCGTTATAACGATTATGAAAACTTTCAATCAAATAAGTACTTTAAACCAATTGAAATCAGCTAAAATACATACTCTTTTTAAAATCCACGAATGACTCAACTGACATCACTTTGTCGACATCTCGACAAACATACCACAGACAATGCGTCGCGTAAGTCTCTAAGAAGTAAACCGAATATTATGAATCGGACGGTGGCCCCGACATACCCATAATCATACATATCTATACATTACTAAGCACAACTCAGGGACCGAGGTGGAACTTGCCAATCCCACCGACGTCCAAGCATCCTAGCTATACACTTAACCTCAAGCTAAACAACTGGCGCGGGGCACGGGCATGAACGCGGCGTCCCCGTGCAAAAGGACGTCAAGACGGACAATGTGTATCGAGTATGTAAGGTGGCAACAAGTCATAATCATAACTTGACTTAGGAGAGAACAAATCACAATCTAACTCAATACCTGCGGCAGTTGCTCACTGGAAGAAACAAAAATGTGCACACGAAGTCTCAAAATAATCTTTAAGTAAATAATGCAATCCAACACACATGCCGCTTCCGACATGTTAACAGAATGGTCCCTTCAGACAGCCGCTTCCGGCTAGTATCACAATAGTCCCTTCGGACGGCCGCTTCCGGCTTAGCTAGGGTGGCCCCTTCGGGCAGCCGCTTCCGGCTTAATATCACTATTATATCAACACAAACCCAATCCACAAATATCAATTTCAATTCAAAGAATAAGTCACTAATAAACTCATCACAATCCAGTTATTAGCACTTAGTCTTTCATAAAAAGTTATCAAATTTGTATCTCACAAGACTTAGGAGGACATACTTCCAGGTTTGAGGGTAGAATTGTTATGAAATTCTTACTACTTATATTTTACTCAATTTCATCTTATTGCCCTACCCAAAGAATAAGTGATCATATTATTACAAAGGGATGATACTATGGAATGTAGACATAAATCGTAAATGAAATGAAGTAGCAAAATCTCGCACACCCTTCGAAGTGGTTTTGAAAATCAAACTTTATGTTTCCTTTAGTATAAAACTCATTTCCTCGAAATCATTAGTAAAACCATATACACAACTTAACTTAGCACCTTATGGGTGTTCCCTTCAGAACAGAATAGGAGTATAATATCAATAAACCATCACGAGGAACATATAGACCTTTCTCATCTAAGAATGGAGTCATATGGAGTACATATAGAATGAATAACAACAAGAATCATGCCAAAAGAAGAAAGGTTTGCCTTACATACCTTGTCGCTTACGTGATTAGCTTAACTTATGCTCCCAAACACTGGCCAATTCATATTCAAGGTAAAGGAAACCATAGACGACTTGAAAAAGGTTCATATACTTCTCTAAGCTCGTAATTAACTTCCGTAAATTCGGGCAGCATTTTCCTTGTAATCTTCGCTTCCCTCTAATTCTAATTCAATTTAACAACACAATCAGCAACCAACAACAACAACAACCATCTCATATAAGCCTCTTTAAACTCAAAGCATCAACTCCCAAAGATATACACTAAAACAGCCCAGTATACGCTTTGTATACGATATCTTCATACACTTTATTCTCCCAAATTCAAGAACAGCAACATCAACAACAATATCAACAATCATTTTATATCAATATACAACTAATTCTATCCATTTAATCATACCAAAACAGCCCCCAAGTCATTTGATATCCAAAAATTATAACCAAACTTTCAACGTCATTTTCTCTATTCTAACCCGTCAAATCTATCAATGATCATGGTAAGAACATCATTAACATCTTAAACATACCTTATATGAGCAGCCACCACGAAACCAACATCCCCCAAGTTCAACTTTTAGCTCAAAACGACGACGACAACTCGTACTACACTTTATCCTTCACGAGCCTCGGGATTCGGGGCCTCGAACTTGATCGAACCCTTGCTTTATCTCTCTAAACTCCCCTCACTCTCTCTGTACCATGTTCTGGACCTTTTGGTATGAAATGAGGAAGATAAAGGTTAAAACCTCCCTTAAATAGCAAGGGAAGTGGGCCTGCCCCGAGTTGGAGTCGGGTTGGGCCGAGCCCACTGCCCAGTTTGACCTTTCCGCCTTAAAACGTCTATAACTTTTTATCCCTATATCGCATAAAGGCCCAAAACCTATGGTTGGAAAGGTATTTAATTTATCTACAACTTTATTTTTTTGGAGTTTTCCCAGATCCCCAATAAATGATGAGGTTATGGCCTCCCGAAATCGGATCACCCGGAAACGTAACTTAAAAACATCTTTTTGGAGGGCTTACACTTGGATTTGGCTCAAGGGCCCTTCTTGAGCTGTGTTTAACTTCACATATATTGTCCATATAACTTATCATAGGTCCTTTATAAAAACCCCATCATGTGAGCCCACCTCAGCTTACGGTTACGAGGGCTATATATCTTTTAACGTATCATTCCAATCATATTGTACGAATTCCAAATATCATACTCATGCTATCCTCATGCTAATACCGTAGAATTTTATCCTTTATACTTGTAATATTTGCTCCTCCTTGAGCTGACATTAAGCGTCTGCAGCCTTAGTAATGCAAAATTTTCTGGGTTGTAATAATAAAGCTTGGTTAAAAGCAGTTTTACAAGGAACTGTCATTCCTGGGCCCAATATATATGACCAAGTTTGAGACGTCGAGTCTAAAGCCCAAATCTAGTTACGCCTTCTTCAAAGAGAGATTTTAGAAAAAAAGGCAATGCATCGACAAAAGTAGTTAGAAGATAGGCAAGCCATAGTCGACTTATCCCACAAGCTGGAAACTACTAAAAAATGTATAATCAGCCTCGACAATGAGATGAACGAGCAAATGAAGACTCTCTTTCCATTGGGACTTGAGAATAAAGGACGTCTAGCCGATGCTTTCCTACTCGTAAACCAATATCGCATCCGAGACGTTGTCATGAATGCCAAAAGGGCAAGGACTAGAGAGGGGCCATCCTCAACATCATAAGTACTTATTGCCCCTGCGTGGGTTTATGTTTTATGTATTTTCTCCCTTTCCCCCACTTATGTATCCCCATTCGGCTCACTTTATTAAATTTTGTTATGCATCTTATTAAATAAAGTGTATTTTGGGGCAATGGAACGGTTCATAAATGGCATATACATCTTTTAAACGCTAGGCCAACCTTGGCATAAAAAGTTCATCTATGTAGGACACGCTATTAACTGCTTACATACTACGTGATATAACCTGTCTTATCTGCTTATGTGTTTATATGCTTATGTTTTGCTTGAAAAAGATTAATCCAGTATTCAACCCAACAGTTTGCTAAAGCTTCTTAGGTATATTAAACTTTCGAAATGAATGTTGTCAAGTTCACCCAAAAACTCCCCAACATTATGTCAAAGAGTCTCAAGTTTCTTAGAAATTGTCAAGTCATCACTCATTCGCAATGACTCCGTCTCACAAAATCCCTAACCAATATACACCCTAACCTATTTACCCCTTTTCAGACTGACCATTCTAATATGACGTCAAGCAAGAACATCCAAAACTTGTTTGATAGCTTGGAAGAAAACGATCGGAACATTGCCTTAGCCTGGAAAAACGTTGACGAGACAGACAAAGAGATCGCGAGGATATGGAAAAATATTGAAGAGGGTGATAAGAGAATAGCCCTTATATGAGAGTCACTCAAAAGTCATGCTAAAGGATCCACCAGTAGCTCTATCCAACGATCGCCGGACTGCACTCCTTTGGAGGAGACAAAGGACAACTACAAAATGGAGGGAATGAGAATGTACGTTGATACCGGTTGTATGCCCTACTACCCGATCCGAATTGAGGACACGGTAAACATAACTAGGGGAAGGAAATTCATTATTTTGAGATCTCGCACTCTCCCTCACCGCATTCACCCCAAGGTTGAGTCGCAGTCACGCATATTTGGAATGCTTAAGGAAATGGGAATCTTGCACCCAGTCAAAGGCCTCGAGTACACCTCTGGTTACATACAAAAAAGGTGCGACTACCACTTCGGTATTTTGGGCCATACCATAGATGAATGTTGGGCTTTGGGATATCAAATTAGAGAAATGATCAATAATGGACAGATCGCTCATTTATGGGGGAGCACACACCACGCTGACCTGTGAAAGACCTCAGCTTGGGGGACAAGCCACAGTGATTTTTCCACCCCGCATTTGGCGTCATAAGTTCACCTCACCACCTTTGAGGAATCCTACGCTGGAATATTCAAGATTTAACTAACACTGGGATGATACAGCCCGCTGGGAAACTAAGGAGATACTCTATAAGAGGGCGAGACATTTGTCTTTATCACAACGGAGCACTAGGGTACGACGCTAAGGCATGTCACGACTTCAAACAGGTTGTGGAAAACAAGGTTCACACCGAGGACATCATAGTCGAGCTCCCTGACAGCAATTACTGAATACAATGCACCAAGGGCAATCATGGAAATATCCAGATTGCCGTGATCCAAGGAGGTCATCATTTTGGGTAGCATCTAGGTCCAAATTTTGCATTTTCAAATTATGTCGTCTTTATATTTATTTTCCTGTACTAAGAACTACATTGACCTAAGTTCAATGGAGGAACTCGTAGGAATGTCATAACGAGCTCTGGTCATCGGGTTGGGTAGGACATATCCGTAAGTCATTTCAATGTAATCGAACTACGTCGGGCCTGATTTCCCGTGGTGGGATACGTAGGCAGTCTACTTAAGAATCGGTCCCTATCCTATTGTAAGTTTTACTCCCCAAGAAGCATTTTGGAGCTCGAATAGAAGCACTGTAGCACAGAAACATGATCCCATGAAAAGCGACACAAAAGACTAACAAGACAGGGGTCGATGAACCCAACCTCGAATTAGATTTGCACGAATCGGTCTTTTGTGAAAAGCCCCATAAAACTTATCATATCCAAATACTTATCAAAACCAATCAAAATGGACATAAAAATTTCCGTCCATTCAAGTCCTATCTCGAAAAGCCTTTCAACCCTCAAATATTAGATTAATTTACCTCAAGCAAAACAAACGTTGCTTGCTTTGTCCGTGTGTATTATTTCGATTTGAATATTACAAACATTATTTTGATTTAAGCATTACGAATAACAAACTAACTCATTTACCTTTGAGTTTTTCTCTCTCAACAGGAAAGACTGATTTGTGTTGGCACTTAAACAGGCCGATCACCCTTATTTCACCAGGTCCAAAAGAAAGACAAAAATGGCTGGTTGTTCAGGCAAAGACACTAGGGTTACTGACGTTTCACTAGGGGACCCCGAAGCTTCCGATCAAGGTAACAATGCCAGCAATAATGAGCTCTTTGCTATTTTGGTTCAACAGATCGCAGATATGCGAGAGGAAATGCACAAAACTAAGGACTTAGCAAAATTGGCCACTGCAGCCAATACACCACCCCTCGACGCAAGGAGACCGCCACCTTACTTTCTGTCACGACCTATTTTGACTAAGTCCTGCGGGTACTTGCCTTTCCTACCTTGGTAAGAGAACCCTCAACCCAACGATAAGTAAAGACATAAACAAATAAATCAATCAAGCGGAAAGGAATAATTACGTAAGTCTCACAATAATATATAAATAGAAATAGTGCAAAAATAAGAAAAATACCTCCAGGGTCTGGTCTAACCCATACAAGAGCATCTAAGTGAAATTATACAAGTCTAGAATATAATAATACATCAATCTGTCTATGTCTCAGAGTAGAAAGTAAGACATAATATTAAGAGAAGTCTTCAAGGCAGCGGATGACTCGTGCTCACCCTAGAAACTCGATGCTATGCTGATGACGACAATCAGCCAAGGGAGATGGAAGCAGACCCAATGCGGAACTCGCATTCAAAGGAATGCAGAAGTGCGAAGTCAAGACAAAACCACGATCTTGGTAGGTATCATCAACCGACTAAGTATAGCTAACATAATTCAAACAATAAAGCAAGATAGGCAAATAAATCAACAAGTATAAGTCAAACATAATCGGAACCAAGTACACGTCATCGCCTAAGTAGAGCATCTAAACCCAAATGTGCCAAGTCTCAATATGTCCAATTCGAAACCAACATCACAAGTAAAACACCAAATCATCTCAACATAAGCCATGATGCAATGCAATGCATTAATGTATGAATGCAATGCAATGCATTAATGTATGAATGCAATGCAATGCCATCAAATGTTGTGTACACATGTACTCCAGACTGAAGGATCGACATCTCGATAGCACAACCCAAGGTGACTCGCGAAGTCTAAGTGCCACTCATCCGGGATCTTTGCCCAATAGACAGACGAGACCCCGGATCTTTGCCCACGGGTGGTTCTCCCCGGCACCACCCTGGGGGTCCCGCGGAGTCCATGCACTCTGTTATATTCCGTATTTTGTACGTTAGGACAATCCAAGCTAACCATGATAAGTTAAGGACAAAACTATTCCGGGATACGAGGTAGAGACTTTTAACCTCCGATATTGTTTGAAGGCATAAGTTGCTTATGATTTTATTGGTATGGAATATTAAAGAAAATTTGGGTAAAAAGTGAATTATGAAAAGTTGATAAATCATGAAACATAAGGCCAATGTGGCCGTGCAATAGGTGTGGGCCATGAGCCACATGGATACATTATATAAGTAGCTAAAAGATGACAAATTAATCATCTTCATCATATTCACCCCTTAGAAAATTCAAGAAACTTGGAGAAAAACTAAAGGAACCATTCGGCCATGAACCAGCCGAAAGTTGAAGCCCTCAAGTAGTGATCAAAAAATTATTTTCTTCTAGCAATTCAACCAATTGGAAGGTCCTCTATAACGTGGAATAGTTGTGGAAGCAAGTAAATCATTCGTTCTTGCAAATTGCAATTCTAGCCGTGGGAGAAGTTGAGTGAAAGAGGTAAGGTTTAATCTTCTCTTTTATATGTTATGGATGATTTGTGCATTTTGTAGTATGTAGAAATGAATGAAATTCATGAAATCATAAGTGTTGGTGCTTGGCCGTGTCAGTGCTATGTGGTGTAAGAATGATGAACTAATGTTACTTAGTATTTTGGTTGTTGTTGTCATGTATTCTATGATGAGAATGAAGGTTTAGTGGCTCAAGTGGAAGTTGTAGCCGTTGGTGGGTTATTGTAGAAGTTAACGTGATTTTAATACGCAGATTTTGTATTTTTG
>NW_026726836.1:0-38118 GCF_029784015.1 Lycium ferocissimum
CACTTTATTTCGTTTTACGTATTTTCGCTTGCATACTCGGTACATATTCGTATCGAATTCTTTCTTGGGGTCGCGTTTATCATGCGCCAGTACCAGCGCATGAGCGATGATGTTAGCGTAAAAATGTTCGGCTAGATTAGCGAGCTCCAGCTTCCTCGAGTGTCTTTAGCTGGGGTCGAGAGTGTGTTGTATGGTGTCGAAGTTATGTTAGAGACTTTGCGAACGGTGTCGTGTGTACAGAGGTGGTTTGTAAACGGCTATGTAAGCCGGTGTATCAGTGTGCATTGTGTTATGAATTTCGTGTATTTACAGATTTGTTATGGTTACAGATTTTATTTGATTTGGAAAAGACGAAAAGCATGTATGTTTTCCGAAAAAAAATTGCACCCTGTGCTTATGTTATGTTTTGCGGGCCCAGTATGGCTATGAGTATTTATGAGAGTCTGCGGGTTCGCTCGGCCCTAGGTAAGGGTCGGGTGCCCATCACACCCTGTCGGATTCAGGGTGTGACAAAGACAGTATAGAAGATGTTCCAGCGGCATTGGCAAGCTCCTTTGCTCCGGAGTGCCGCCGAGCCGAGTCAAAGTGTGTATGCTATATATTACGGTTATCGTTAGAGACTTTGCGAGACGAGTCGTGGGTTCGAATGTCGGTTTTGTATTCGGCTCCAACCGCCGATATGTCGTTCGTGTTATGTAATAAGCTCCATGTATTTAAAATTTTGTTTGATTTGAGAATAACGAGAAAGCGTATTTCTAAAAGCCTTTGCTGTAATTGTCATTTGTTATTGACTAAGAGCCTCGTAGGTTATGCTTATCATAAGAGTCCGCGGGTTCGCTCGGCTCCGAATACGGGATCGGGTGCCCATCATACCCTAGTAAGATTTAGGGTGTGACAATAAAGGCTCGATGAATGAAGCATGAAGAGAGTGTAAACTATAAGAATTTCATGCTAAGAGCAAGAAGTGGTAGGACAATAGGAAAACCTGATGTACGGCTGCAACAGGAATACATAGTTAGGAAGAATTGCGAGTAAATGAGTTAAACAGGTAGAAGAACTAACAGTGGATAGAAGGGCATGGAATAGTGACGGGACGGTACGGTATAGACCTAGATGGAAGGAGAACTTAGGGCAAAAAGAGATTTTTAGTGTTAAAAGGGATTCGCACTCGTAACAAAACACTCCAAAGTTTCCTAACCCAGGAGTAAAAGATGACTAATGGAAATAGGCATTGTACAAGTAAAGAAACTATGAGGACTAAAGGAAGGAGAAGGTGTCGATGAAATGGTTAAAGGGAATTATGTGGCCGCCGACAACAAGGAGAAGGATAGTGAATTAGTAGGCTTGTGTTATACCTCGCATTTTGTACGTCGGAATGACCCGAGACAATGGCGGAAAGTTAAGGACAAGGCTAGTTTCCGGCTTTATTTTAGGGTGCAAGTTGCTTGTAAGTATTATTGGCATGGAATATTAAGGGCAAAGTTGGAATTTGGAAATTTTTATTTATGACGTGTTGAAGAAGTCTTGTGGCCATCCAAGTTGGAGTGGACTATGGCCCACATGGATGCAAAATGCATGTGATTAAAAGATGACTAAGCAAGCATGGAATTCATCTTTTTGACTCAAGAAAATTCTAGAGGAATGAGAAAATTGAAGAAAAATTGGAGGGAAAATAGGGGCACATGACCGGCCATGTGCCCCCTTTATTATATATATATGTGGGATTAATAACATAAGACACAAGTCATCATTCTCTACTTAGGAAAATTCAAGAAACATGGAGAAAGAAGGAGAAGGAAGCGGCCATGGCTGGCCGAAACCACCTCTAAATTTGATCATAGAAAAATTATTTTTCTTCTAGTTTGTGACTAAATGGAAGGTCCTCTATCTTGTGGAGTAGTTGTTGGAAGAAAGAAACCATTTGTTTTGTGAGAACAACCTTGGCCGAGAGAGAGGGAGAGTTGTGAAGTCAAGTGGGATAAGGTATGGTTCAATCTTATTTTGCATGTTTCATGGATAATTTGAGCATGTCGTGATATGTAGAAATGAAGGGAACCATGAAATTATATTTGTTGAAGTTGTAGCCGTGTGGTATTGTATTGTAGCCGTGTGTGTGTGGTTGTGTAGAAATGAAGAACAAATTGTATTCAACATGTTTGTGTGTTGTTGTAATGTGTAGAAAACGGATAAACTTCATGAAATGATGATGTTGATGTGTGGCCGTGAATGAGGGCTGTTTGGTAGGCAAGAAATGAAGCAATGTTATCTAGTATTTTGGTTGTCGTCGATACGAATTCTATGACGTAAAATGAAGTTTTAATGACCCAAGTTGGAGTCATAATCGTGTGGGCTGAATTGGAAAATTTATATGAATTTAAAATAGATTCTTGTATTGATGGAAATGATGTTGCTAACATATGGAATTGTTGATATAGTTTATGAATTTGAAAGAGAGAAGTGTGGTTATTATTTTTATTGGAGTTAGAAAGTCTTGAAAGGAAGTAGTATATTGATTGAATTGTTAGTATAATTGTTGGCTTTGTTGTTGATAGATTGGCCGGGTTGAATTTGATTGTTGTTGATTAAAATTTGCTAAGTTGAAGTTTTTGAGATGGTGTATTTACAGGGGAAGTGTTGCCGAAATATCGGCAGACAAGTGGTACCTTAAGATTCAATCTCTAAATGCTCTAATCAATGTTTGGTAAACATTGTTATATCCCGCATTTTGTGCAATCGGATAATTCAAGACAATAGCGGGAAGACAACAAGCTAGGCCATATTTTTATTTTGCTAAGCATATGAATGGCTTATGAAGCATTTAGAAGCGGAATTAGTAAGGAAGGTCAAGGGCATAAAGGGAAATTCGCAATATGCCTCGTGGAATTATGGAGGAAGACGAAAGGTAAATTTGGAATTTGGAAAATAATTTTTCATGAATTGTATGACAAAAAAAAAAAAAGAGAAGTGGGCTAGGGTTTGGGCCATGTTGGCCGTCCACCCTACTTGATGGGCCAAGCCCATGTTGGATTAAAATTCATGGGATTAAAAGAAGACTAAGCCTTCTAAATAATCCCATAATCTTCTAGACATTTCAAGAGAAATTAAAGAGCAAGAAAGAAGGAGAAACCTCCCAAGGCCATTCGGCCCTTTGAGAAAAACCAGAAGAAAAAAAAAGAAAAGGAAAAGAGAAGAGAAGAGTTTCAACTTGTTTCTCCTAGACAAACAATTCCTTGAAGGGTTCTTAACATAGGGAAGAGTTCTTTGGAGCAAGGGGAACACAAATCTTGACAAGTTTGCAATTGTAGCCAAGTGAAGATTGAAAGTAAAGAGGTAAGATTTGAACTTTTTCTTGTATATTATGAATGCTTAAGTGTGTTGTGGAGTACAAAGATGGATGAAATTCATGTGCTATGGAGGTGTGTGTGTGTGGCCGTGACTTGCATGGCCAAGCCGTGAGTGTGTGTGTTGTATGTTGTGTTGCATGGAAGATTGAGTTAATTCCATGTTGTGTGTTGGTAATTGTTGTTATGGTAGGTTTTATGATGTGAAATAAAGATTTAATGGTTTGGAGAATTGAAATTTTGGTTGTGGACTTTATGTTACAAATAAAAACTTGGTAATCTTAGAGAAGTTGTAGTAGTGCAAGGCTTGTTTTCGAAACTTATGCTAATTGAATATAATGCTCTTGCATGCATGGAAGATAATGAGACTGGTATGATATTGTTGGTGTATGAATTATTAAGTTGTTATTGCTTTTATTGAAGTTGGAAGGTCTTGAAGGAAGTAGTATATTGATTGAGTTGTTATAACGTGTCTTGGATTGAAATTGGAAGTTGTTAGTATGGTTGTGATATTATGATTGATAGCTTGGCCGGGTTGAATTCCCGGATTGTTATGGATGAGAATTGGCCAAGATGATTTTTGGGAATGATGTATTCACGGGGAAGTCTTTGCCGAAATTTCGGTAGCCAAGTGTCATTTTAAGAATCCAATTCTAATTGCACTAATCAATGTTTGGTAAACATGACCAAATTGTAGATTTTGGCGGATTTGCAACCCGAATTTGGAATAGCATAAGGAGCGGAAAGAGGTATGTAAGGCTTCACTTCTCTTTCTTGGCATGTCTTAAACGTAATAGGTTTGGACACGGGCCTCGGGGATAATTCCTTTCCTAGAAATCCGAGATTGAAACTAACTACTATTCATTCAGTAGAATTGAATTAGAACTTGCGTGAAATGTCGGAAAAACTTCCTAAACATCCAGAACTTACACAAATAGGACTCGATTACCCTAAGATCCTCACAAGTGACGCCATAGATTGTAATATATGTAAATTTCATACGCCGCCTCATTTGACCCGAGGTGGGCCCATCGTTCCCGGATTATCTTTATTGTTCCAGTTGACTTATTTTGAAGTAGAATCCAATGGAAACTTGTGATCCTTATTCCGTTATCAAACGACAAGTACTGTAACTATGTTAACGAGGATACTCTTATGATGACGAAGAAGATGCTAGGTGTGAGAAAATGGCTATGACGCATATGTTAAGAATATGTACTTACCATGAATATGACTATGAATATGTTTCCCAATAACATGGATGATGTCAAGGAAGAAAATGTTTACATGATGAATACGACCGCGATGATTCTATGAATAAAGGTTCCAAGATCATGATTCCAGTGACGATACGAGAACGTTTAGCTATTTCTTGAATTCTCAACTCTACTCGTGAATAATGACTATTTTTAAAGATTCCAAGTATACGAAACGAAGTCTTATGATCCTGTTTTATGTTTTCTCATGACATTACTCTCTATTAAAAGTCTCGCCTTATATTAATCGTTCCTTCGGGGGTGAGACAAGCGCCCATAGTTATTCCATAATATAATCGGAGGTTACCGACCTTACGTCACTCCGATGGATACATGATTTTCTTGGGCTCTCCTGCATGCTTATATGACATATGTTTATGAAAAATGTATATGTACATGGGGTGGGGGAAGGGATACATGGGGGAAATGTGAAGGGAACCATGTTTCATTGCCACTGGTCAGCTGGCTTATCATCCGGACGCGGGATGCCGGACGCGGGATTTATGGGCGAGCCGGAGTATTTCGGCGCAATGTGGGCGAGCTGACGCTGTTCGGTGCTATGATACTACATGATACACTATGACTTGCTATGATACTACACGACACACTATGACTTGCTATGATACTACATGATATCCTATGACTTGCTATGACACGATACCATACATTAAGATATGACATAACATAAGTTCTATTTTTCTATGTCTATGAAAAAGAAATGTTTTTTTTTTAAAATAAAAGAAAGACAAGCATGCATGGTATCCATCCTGAAAAGGGTATTCCCATGTGCAGGTTACTTTCTTATCCCTCTAAATGTCCTGCGGTTCCATGATATGGTTGTTCATACTTTATGTCTTTGCTTGCATTATTAATCTTCCATGCCTTACATACTTGGTACACTATTCGTACGACGTCCCTTCTTGTGGACGGCTGCGTTTCATGCCGCGCAGTCGGCGGAGTAGCCGGGTTTGATCTAGGAGTTCCCTCGGCGGAAATTTTACGGCGCTCAGCTTGTTTCGGAGCCCCGTCCCTTGGTACTACTTTTGTGTATATATTCGGGCACGGCAAAGACTCGGCCCTTCCTATGTATATGTGTACTACGTTTAGAGGCTCGTAGACAGACATGTACAGTTACATATTTTGTACTCCTGATTGTCCCCGTCGCTGTATAGTATGACCGTAAAGCTTATTAGCCTATGTTTATAATTGTGTTATTAATATTAATGCTAGTGTAATAAACAAAAAAAAATGATATAGTTCATACGGCCCACTCGATAACAGAGGTAACAAGATAGATAAGGGGTGCTCGGTACAAGTATCGGGTACTCGTCGCGGCCCCTAGTTGGGTCGTGACAGAAGTGGTATCAGAGCAGGCGATCCTAGGGGTTTGTCTACGAGCCGTGTCCAGTAGAGTCCTGTTTATGGGTGTGTAGCGCGCCACACTTATAAACAGGAGGCTGCAGGGCATTTAGGAAATTTGACCTTCTTTGTATTCTAGATCGTGCGATAGAGTTATAACGAGAGGTTTCCCTTTTTCCTAATCCAGTGTTACATTTTCAGTAACGCCTGTGAAGATGAAAGCAACAGCCGCCGAGAAGGGTAAGATAGCAGCAGAAAGGCGGATTGGACGGGAGCCGCCGCTGAATATTGAAGAAGGTGAATCCCATAACGAGGCCTCCTCTCGTGCTGTTCGCACTCCGCCGATATTAGGGGAGCAAGAAGGAGCTCCCACTCCAGCTCCAGCACCTCCAGTTCCCCCACCTGAGGCTCCAATTCGGGGAGATGAGACAGGCTATCCTTTTGTTAACTCAATTAGTAGCCACCGTGCTCAACAACAGGGCGTGGGATCTGGTGATAGGGGTCACAGAAAAAGGGCTAGATCTGATAACAACGAGGTTAGGGATATCCCAAATTTATAATTAAAATATAAGAAGTGCGGAAGCAAAAATAGAAAATAATCTAAAAAATAAAGATATAGGAAATTCAGGGAAATAGTTCCAAGAACTTCCAAGAATGTAAGTTCTAAAAATTGAAAAGATCCAAGTAACAACGAATTGGTTATTGGATGAACCAAACGCCTTTACTTGAGAAACGAATCAAACTTAGAATTCAGATCTTGACCGCTTCTCGAGTAACGTTAGACAACAATTAGTATGTGTACTAATCGCCTTCTAAGAATACCAAGAAGAAACCAAAGATATCAAAAAGAAGTTATCTTACTACCTTGAACTATGAACTAGCTAGGTCGAAAGATAAATTCAAAGTAATTCCACAAAGGTTCAAAAGAACTCTCAATATAATATATTCTTCAAAATCGATTTACAATGAATGACAATCACCCCTTTATATAGTTGTAAAGAAGGAGTTAGTCAAAATAGAAATAAATGAGAATTATCTTCCCTAGAAGCATAGAAGACTTCCCACACTTGGACCAAGGCAGTCAACATAGATTAAAACAATCTAGAAGACTACCCAACACTTGGACCAATGCAAGTCAACATAGATTAAAACAATAATTAAATATTTATTCTAGAAACTAATTTTTGGGCCAATTTTGGGCTGCTGGAAACTTCTTCTTTTGGGGCTGATTTGGTCCTCATTTCATCTCACTTTGGACTTTAATTTAGGCCTCCAAATAGGTGTAAGACTTGAGGAAAAAATCTGAATAGGGCTGGAGGTCTTCTGCCATCACAAGACAATTTTTTAATTGCTAATTGAAGCCCGTTGATCTTGACATAACATTTCTTTGTCCTTCAATGGAGTTGAGCTTCCATGGTTGCTATCATTCTCCCCCTCTTAAAGAAGATTCATCTCGAATCTTGGTGGTGACCTTATTTGCTATTTAATGCATTTGAGCCTTCATGGTTGCTATCATTCTTCCTCTCTTAAAGATGATTCTCGTCCTTGAATCTTGATATTTTCCTGCAACCAACATGATAATCACAATAAGTAGAAAAACACAACAACTACTTGGTATGAGTAACACAAGGTAGTGACCATGAAACCATTTAATCCACTTATTGTTTTTATGCACAAACACTCCTTTTAAATGTCCAAGTATAACATCGGCTAACAGAAAATGTAATCACCAACACAAGCACTAAAAACACAATTCATAAGCTCTTTAAAGCTCAGAGGGTCATTAGCTAGACCAAAAGCGTATGAATACAAGGAAACCATACCATATTTGCTCTTGCTAAATAATTTAACCTCACCATTAGATATACCATAATCAAGATATGGATCAAAAGTAATTTCCTCAAGAAGTGGCTTGGAATAAACTCCGCAAAAAAGGATCGACGAAACAAGATAAAGATATTGTGAAATTAGCAATATGTGAGCACTTATCCTTTTCCACACTTGAGCGACTATATCCGCATTTAGCTCAACTTCCTTAATATCTAAGACACCAAAAGCTTCATGTGTCTCATTATCTTCATTGGGAATTTCACCATCTTTTCTTCCTTCATTGGTATCCCAAAGTGGACAAAAATAAGCCGCAAACTCATCTTTAATATCATCCCACAATGGGTTATCACACAATTTAAAACCTTGACTAATGAGATTAGTCATATCCCCTTCCATTGCTACAACTAAAAGACTACTAGCATAGTGCTCATTAGACATGAATGAGTTCTCATCAACAAATGCATCACTAGAGTCAAATAAAGAATGACCTAAACAAGGAGCATAACTCTCATCCATAGGTGATGAAACAAATGCATTCAAAAATTGAATTATCATAACTCTTACCTACAATTCCTTCACATTCAATGGCTTTTAAAGCACATAAAGTATTAGGTTTAGCCATTTTACCACAAGTTGCTTCCTTAAAGGATCCTCTACCTTGGTCTACATGTGATGTAGCACTTGAAAATTTTGCGGAATCTTCTTGGCAACATAAGATCTTTATCTCTTTTCTTTGCTGTTCTAAAGACCGCATGGGCGCTTGTTCTGAAAACCCGCAATGTAGATTCAAAAACACTAGAAAGACAAAGAGTATGGAGGTTAGAAGATAAACAAGAACCATTCTCTCTTAAGCTCTCTTTTGATTCTCTCAATTCTTGTAACGAGAACACTTTTTGTTCTAACATCTTTGCCTTCACTCTCATTCTTTTCACTCTTGCTTTTGTTTTTCTCTCCATTCTTTTCTTGTGACAACTCACTCGCTTTCTCAACCGAAACTTTCCTTTTTCCTCTCTTGAGTTGCCATTTTGCACTTCCTTATAATTTTCTTTTTCACTCGCTTCTTTTATTCTCTCATCTCTCTTTTTCTAGAGGTTTAGGAACTTCTGTTAGTGTAAGAGAAGTTACACATGATGAAGAGTCACTCTTTTGTTCGCAACTTGACTCCTCCTCTTGGAAGATTACATACTTAACCATCTTATTGGAACGAATAGGACTTTTGGAGTTAGCTTCATCTTGGGATAGTGTTATAGAATGAATGCGCCTCAATTCCTCCTTTAAATCACTCCACGTCAAAAGTAGCCGATTAAATTTCACCCAATGAGGGTTACGATAATCATCGACTAACTTTCGTAATTTCAAGGACAATGCCCTTGTGGCAAACTCCAATTTTTCCATCTCCCAAAAATTGTTACAAGCAAATATATGCTCCATATAGTATTCCCATCGTAGGTAAGTTTCTTTACTAGCACACATGCACAATCTTGGTAGTACCACATGATTACTACCGCACTTGGCCAATCCTTCATAATCATAGATTCTTGCAATTGTGAAAGACATAGTTATTTTAAAGAAATGTATCACTCAGTTTATTTTTTTTTGACTTTTTCCCTCAATTATTCTCACCCACTCTTGCCTTTTTCCCCTCAAATAACCTTTGGGAAAACACTTTGTGGATTTATAATTAAACCCCACTAGAATCAAGCCCTTAGTAGTAAAATAAAGAATTTTAGGGCACTAAAGAAAGTGAAGAACCAATCCTAGAAAGAATTAGAATTTAGTTGAAACAAGACTCGAACAAAAAAGGATTATTTTTTTTAACAAGATAAACAGTACTCAAGAAAAACAATTGATTGCTTCTAATCTTTAAAGATCTAGGATCCTCTTCTTATTTTCTATCTTAATCTTTAGAAAACAAATAGATGGAAGAAATTTCTTGAAGAGCAAACACTAAACCTTTTTTTTTTTTTTTCCGTCACTGTTCACTGCTACAGTACTTTTTTTAAATTGTTTTTTTTTTTTTTTTTTTTTTTTGTTCCTTCAAGAAATCCCCAAGATTATATCAAGAATGAAATCTTGATAAAACCGCTCTGATACCACTTGATAACAACGAGGTTAGGGATATCCCAAATTTATAATTAAAATATAAGAAGTGCGGAAGCAAAAATAGAAAATAATCTGAAAAATAAAGATATGGGAAATTCAGGGAAATAGTTCCAAGAACTTCCAAGAACGTAAGTTCTAAAAATTGAAAAGATCCAAGTAACAACGAATTGGTTATTGGATGAACCAAACGCCTTTACTTGAGAAACGAATCAAACTTAGAATTCGGATCTTGACCGCTTCCGAGTAACGTTAGACAACAATTAGTATGTGTACTAATCGCCTTCTAAGAATACCAAGAAGAAACCAAAGATATCAAAAAAGAAGTTATCTTACTACCTTGAACTATGAACTAGCTAGGTCGAAAGATAAATCCAAAGTAATTCCACAAAGGTTCAAAAGAACTCTCAATATAATATATTCTTCAAAATCGATTTACAATGAATGACAATCACCCCTTTATATAGTTGTAAAGAACGAGTTAGTCAAAATAGAAATAAATGGGAATTATCTTCCTAGAAGCATAGAAGACTTCCCACACTTGGACCAAGAGGCGATCAACATAGATTAAAACAATCTAGAAGACTACCCAACACTTGGACCAATGCAAGTCAACATAGATTAAAACAACAATTAAATATTTATTCTAGAAACTAATATTTGGGCCAATTTTGGGCTGCTGGAAACTTCTTCTTTTAGGGCTGATTTGGGCCTCATTTCATCTCACTTTGGACTTTAATTTGGGCCTCCAAATAGGTGTAAGACTTGAGGAAAAAATCTGAATAGGGCTGGAGGTCGTCTGCCATCACAAGACAATTTTTTTAATTGCTAATTGAAGCCCGTTGATCTTGACATAACATTTCTTTGTCCTTCAATGGAGTTGAGCTTCCATGGTTGCTATCAAGATCTTTCGGACCTAGAAGGGAGAACAGAGGGAGACAGGTACAGGAGCATTCTGGGTATTCAGGACCAGATCAGAGTGTCAGAGTTTCGGGGTCCCGGCATAGAGCCGACTTTAGCAGTACGGGGCTACCCCAACCGCGGTGCGCGCAATGTGACAGGCCACACTCTGGACAGTGTTACTTAGATACAGGTGCTTGTTTTGTCTGCGGTCGGACTGACCATTTGATGCGCGATTGCCCGCGGAGGTATGATAGAGACCAAGCTCAGCCCGCCGGGTCAGGTCAAGGCTATGGAGTTTTGGGTTCCCGGTATAACGGTGAGTCTAGCGTAAGAAACCACCCGTATCACAATGCCCCCAGTGCCGTAGATTACATGCGGGGCCGTGTCGCGCGGGTACGGAGTGCTGTTATGCTCGTGCCGGAGGTCGGGTCATTTTATGCGCGGCGCCGTTCCGACGTGGCGAAGTAGGGTTCGACCCACGAGAGTAGTAGTCGACCCGCCATCATTGGTGCGCCCTCCAGTGCAAAGGTCCCAGATATCAGCAGACTGTGATAGAGACCGGGAAGGTATACCAGTTCGAGTGAACCCCAGCATCATACCTATGCACTAGCTGGCCAACAGGATCCTGAGCTACCCCTGATGTCGTACTAGGTATATTATTAGTATTTTTCTATAATGTATATGCATCGACTGATTTAGGTTTTACGACGTTATATATATATATATTGCGCCTTATATGGCTGAGTGTATTGGGTTGAAACCCGAGCCAAATCAAACGAGTTGGGGTGTCTCCGCCACCAGTGTGAATTTGGAAACCCGGATAAGAGATAATCATATGTTTGGATGGGGGTGAATAGTGAAGATTTGAACAGGGGCAGCAGGGTAATAGTATGGTCAGGAAAGTGAAAATAGGAGTGAGATCCGCCGTGAGGACATTTTGGAAGTGGTATATATATGTATGTATGTGACCCTTCATTTGTGACTGTAGGATCCTAGCGGATACTGTCGCGATATATAGAAGGTACTGACCGAACGAAATATAAGAGACGTAGCGAAAGACATAAGCACGAATGTCATAAGGTAAGGCCGATGTTAAAACCGCACTAGTTAGGACCAGGAGCTTTTAATACAGTAGCGCACGGGAGCATATTTAGCAAGGGAATAGCCGTGGCAGATTTCGCGATGAAGGGACTACAATTGTAAGGGGATCGTGGAAGGCGAAAATTACTTGAAGGGCATAGGCGTGTATAAGCCCTCGTAATAAAGGGGAGAAGGACATGTTAGGCCTAAAATGGACTAGGACAATTCAAGTCTCAATAAGGAGGACTTATTAACTCAGGGCCAGCGTTCAGAGCGAAGTTAATTGGCCCACGACCTACAAGTAACCAGGGCTTTCAAAATGGATATGTTAAGCGACATGTGAGGCATCTATGGAGGAGACCTCCCCAAAGTGTCATAATACACTATGAGGCCAGTTTAACATTCGAGGACGAATGTTCTAAAGGGGGGGAGGATGTTATATCCCGCATTTTGTGCAATCGGATAATTCAAGACAATAGCGGGAAGACAACAAGCTAGGCCATATTTTTATTTTACTAAGCATATGAATGGCTTATGAAGCATTTAGAAGCGGAATTAGTAAGGAAGGTCAAGGGCATAAAGGGAAATTCGCAATATGCCTCGTGGAATTATGGAGGAAGACAAGGGTAAATTTGGAATTTGGAAAATAATTTTTCATGAATTGTATGAAAAAAAAAAAAAAAGAGAAGTGGGCTAGGGTTTGGGCCATGTTGGCCGTCCACCCTACTTGATGGGCCAAGCCCATGTTGGATTAAAATTCATGGGATTAAAAGAAGACTAAGCCTTCTAAATAATCCCATAATCTTCTAGACATTTCAAGAGAAATTAAAGAGCAAGAAAGAAGGAGAAACCTCCCAAGGCCATTCGGCCCTTTGAGAAAAACCGAGAAAAAAAAAAGAAAAGGAAAAGAGAAGAGAAGAATTTCAACTTGTTTCTCCTAGCCAAACAATTCCTTGAAGGGTTCTTAACATAGGGAAGAGTTCTTTGGAGCAAGGGGAACACAAATCTTGACAAGTTTGCAATTGTAGCCAAGTGAAGATTGAAAGTAAAGAGGTAAGATTTGAACTTTTTCTTGTATATTATGAATGCTTAAGTGTGTTGTGGAGTACAAAGATGGATGAAATTCATGTGCTATGGAGGTGTGTGTGTGGCCGTGACTTGCATGGCCAAGCCGTGAGTGTGTGTTGTATGTTGTGTTGCATGGAAGATTGAGTTAATTCCATGTTGTGTGTTGGTAATTGTTGTTATGGTAGGTTTTATGATGTGAAATAAAGATTTAATGGTTTGGAGAATTGAAAGTTTGGTTGTGGACTTTATGTTACAAATAAAAACTTGGTAATCTTAAAGAAGTTGTAGTAGTGCAAGGCTTGTTTTCGAAACTTTTGCTAATTGAATATAATGCTCTTGCATGCATGGAAGATAATGAGACTGGTATGATATTGTTGGTGTATGAATTATTAAGTTGTTATTTCTTTTATTGAAGTTGGAAGGTCTTGAAGGAAGTAGTATATTGATTAAGTTGTTATAACGTATCTTGGATTGAAATTGGAAGTTGTTAGTATGGTTGTGATATTATGATTGATAGCTTGGCCGGGTTGAATTCCCGGATTGTTATGGATGAGAATTGGCCAAGATGATTTTTGGGAATGATGTATTCACGGGGGAAGTCTTTTGAAATTTCGGTAGCCAAGTGTCATTTTAAGAATCCAATTCTAATTGCACTAATCAATGTTTGGTAAACATGACCAAATTGTAGATTTTGGCGGATTTGCAACCTGAATTTGGAATAGCATAAGGAGCGGAAAGAGGTATGTAAGGCTTCACTTCTCTTTCTTGGCATGTCTTAAACGTAATAGGTTTGGACACGGGCCTCGGGGATAATTCCTTTCCTAGAAATCCGAGATTGAAACTAACTACTATTCATTCAGTAGAATTGAATTAGAACTTGCGTGAAATGTCAGAAAAACTTCCTAAACATCTAGAACTTACACAAATAGGACTCGATTACCCTAAGATCCTCACAAGTGACGCCATAAATATTAATATATGTAAATTTGATACGCCGTCTCATTTGACCCGAGGTGGGCCCATCGTTCCCGGATTATCTTTATTGTTCCAGTTGACTTATTTTGAAGTAGAATCCAATGGAAACTTTTGATCCTTATTCCGTTATCAAACGACAAGTACTGTAACTATGTTAACGAGGATACTCTTATGATGATGAAGAAGATGCTAGGTGTGAGAAAATGGCTATGACGCATATGTTAAGAACATGTACTTACCATGAATATGACTATGAATATGTTTCCCAATAACATGGATGATGTCAAGGAAGAAAATGTTTACATGATGAATACGACCACGATGATGCTATGAATAAAGGTTCCAAGATCATGATTCCAGTGACGATATGAGAACGTTTAGCTATTTCTTGAATTCTCAACTCTACTCATGAATAATGACTATTTTTAAAGATTCCAAGTATACGAAACGAAGTCTTATGATCCTGTTTTATGTTTTCTCATGACATTACTCTATATTAAAAGTCTCGCCTTATATTAATCGTTCCTTCAGGGTGAGACAAGCGCCCATAGTTATTCCATAATATAATCGGAGGTTACCGACCTTACGTCACTCCGATGGATACATGATTTTCTTGGGCTCTCCTGCATGCTTATATGACATATGTTTATGAAAAATGTATATGTACATAGGGTGGGGGAAGGGATACATGGGGGAAATGGGAAGGTAACCATGTTTCATTGCCACAGTGTCACGTGCTTATCATCCGGACGCGGGATGCCGGACGCGGGATTTATGGGCGAGCCGGAGTATTTCGGCGCAATGTGGGCGAGCCGACGCTGTTCGGTGCTATGATACTACATGATACACTATGACTTGCTATGATACTACACGACACACTATGACTTGCTATGATACTACATGATACCCTATGACTTGCTATGACACGATACCATACATTAAGATATGACATAACATAAGTTCTATTTTTCTATGTCTATGAAAAAGAAATGTTTTTTTTTTAAATAAAAGAAAGACAAGCATGCATGGTATCCATCCTGAAAAGGGTATTCCGTATGTGCAAGGTTACTTTCTTATCCCTCTATATGTCCTGCGGTTCCATGATATGGTTGTTCATACTTTATGTCTTTGCTTGCATTATTAATCTTCCATGCCTTACATACTTGGTACACTATTCGTACTGACGTCCCTTCTTGTGGACGCTGCGTTTCATGCCGCGCAGGTCAGCAGGTAGCCGGGTTTGATCCCTAGGAGTTCCCTCAGCGGAAATTTTACAGCGCTCCAGTTGTTTCGGAGCCCCAGTCCCTTGGTACTACTTTTGTGTATATATTCGGGCACGGCAGTACTCGGCCCTTCCTATGTATATGTGTACTACGTTTAGAGGCTCGTAGAAAGACATGTACAGTTAGATATTTTGTACTCCTGATTGTCCCCGTCGCTGTATAGTATGACCGTAAAGCTTATTAGCCTATGTTTATAATTGTGTTATTAATATTAATGCTAGTGTAATAAACAAAAAAAAATGATATAGTTCATACGGCCCACTCGATAACAGAGGTAACAAGATAGATAAGGGGTGCTCGGTACAAGTATCGGGTACTCGTCGCGGCCCTAGTTGGGTCGTGACAAACATGACCAAATTGTAGATTTTGGCGGATTTGCAACTTGAATTTGGAATAGCACAAGGAGCGGAAAAAGGTATGTAAGGCTTCACTTTTCTTCTTTGGCATGTCTTAGACATAATAGGCTTGAATACGAACCTCGGGGATGATCTTATTCCTACAAGTTCGAGATTGAAATTAACCCTTTTTCATTCAGTAGAATTGAATTAATATTTTGCATAAAATGTTGGAAAGTGATCTAAACATCTAGAACTCGCACAAATATGACCCGACTACCTTAAAACTCTCATAAGTGACGTCTTGGAAGGTAACGTATGTAAGTTGTGTACGCCACCTCATTTGACTCGAGGTGGGCCCACCTGTCCCGGATTTTCTTTATTGCTCCGTTTATCAAACGATAAGTGTTGTAACTATGCTAATGAGAATGTTTCTATGATGATAATGATAACGATGATGTAAGGAAGAGAATATGTCTTTGATGGGTGTAACAAGAAAGATTCCATGACTAACGTTTATGAAAGTTAGTCAAGAATCCAATGCGAGTATGAAAGTGTTAAACTAGTCCTTGGTCTTTAATCTTATTCCTTGGTTATGATACTATTTTCTAAGCATTTCAAGCATATGAACTAACGTTTATGATGTCCATGGTTTCGTTTCATGTTTTTTTTTCAATATTATTTTCCGTTGATAGTCCCGCCTTATAATTATCGTCCCTTCAAGGTGACATATGTATATGAGATATGTATATGCACATGGGGTGGGGGAAGGGATACATGGGGAATGGGAAGGGAAACATGTTTCATTGCGACTGTCGGTGGCGTTATCATCCCGGACGCGGGATGCCGGACGCGGGATATATGGGCGGCCGACGTATTTCGGCGCTATGTGGGCGGCCGCGTTGTTCGGTGCTATGACATGACACGATATGCTATGACATGACATGATATGCTATGACATGACATGATATGCTATGACATGACACGATATGCTATGACATGACACGATATGCTATGACATGACACGATACGCCAGGATATGATACGATATGATATGATATGACACGATATGACATGATATGATGCTATATGACATGATATGATATGATGTGATATGATATGATACGACATGATATGATATGATACGATATGATATGTTATGACAAGACACACCATGATATGAGTTCTATGTTCTATGTCTATGGAGAGAAACGTTTTTTTTTTAAAAGGAAAGACAAGCATGCATGGTATCCGGCTTGAAAGGGGTATTCCTATGCACAGGTTATTTTCTTGTCCCATTATATATACATGACCCCATGATATTGTCAATCCTACTCTATGTTCCTGTTTGTATTAATTTCCATGCCTTACATACTCGGTACCTTTGTTCGTACCGCGTCCGCTTCTTGTGGACGCGCGTTCCATGCCGCGAGGTACACCGGATAAGCTGAAGATTTTAGTAGAAGGTTTGTTCCGGTGGGATTGGCGAGCTCCGTTTCCCGGAGTGCGAGGCCGGTCGGCTATGTTATGACGGTTGTTCTATGCTAGAGACTTTGCGACGAGTGTCGTGGGTATAAGATGTCGATTATGTCTACGGCTATGTAAGCCGGCGTATTATTATGTGTTGTATTATACGTTTCATATGCTACAAGTTTTATTTGATTTGAACAAGATGAAAAGTATGTTTGACTTTACGGAAAAAAAAATTCCGTGTTGTAAGTATGTTATGACTAAAGGCCCAGTATGATTATGAATGTCACAGGAGTCAGCGGGTTCGCTCGGCCCTAGGTAAGGTCGGGTGCCCATCACGCCCTAACGAAAATTAGGGTGTGACAGCTTGCCCAAAGGAAAACAAATTGAAATTATAAGGCAATAGTTATGTAAAAGATGCAATGATGCGATCATGAAACCGAATTTGTATGTGTGTGCACAAGTTGTAGTATCATAAAGAAAGATGAAGAATCGATGAAAGAAGAAAGGAAAAGATGTACTTTGTGAGGATTTCATGTTAAAGACAAGAGCTGACACAACACTAGAAGGACTATGAAGCATAGCTACGATGCAAACGAGTAGTTAAGGAGAATTATGGGACAAATGAGCTAAGATAATGAAAGGATGAGTCTTGGGAATGGATGGTGTTGAATATCAACTTTCAATGGTATAGTATAAACATAAATAGGAATTCGGAACCTAGAGCAAGGAGAGTTTCAAGGATATTAAAAAGGTAGTCGTGGAGAAAGACTAGGGCTAAAAGAGCGTGGTATAGTCGGACACTCCTTCAGGGGCTTAATGAATTCCGATGTCCCCATTAATTCATTAACCTAGGGGACTACTAGTCATGAGAGGTAGAAGTGAAAAGACAATAAAGAAGCCCTTAGGATTGTATCCGATATGTATAAGCATTTTGATTTGACACAAGAGCTCAACTAGCAAAAAGGAAAACAAGTTAAACCATGCGATGGAGAGAACTCCGGCGTTATATAGAATAGAGGAGTTGAAGGATCGCTAAGGTCGGACAGATGACTATCAAAGACGGTTAACACTCAGAGGTTACAGTATATGAAAACATCCTTTAAAAAAAAAGGGGGAAGAACAAATTCAGTTTTAAGATGAGCTACAATATTCCGAAGCTCAAGAAAAGGGAAATCTTAGCACTAGAAGAGATGAAAGTTTTAGCAAGAGGAATAAGTATAGGGAGTTCAATGATCTCCAAAGAAAAGGGAGATAGTGTGCCTATGAATAGCAAGACAGCAGTGCTACCTAAGATTAGAAAGTACCTCGCAAGTCGTGGAGTCACAAGTCGCCGGTCATATCAAATATGAGAGTATATGTTATAGAACCATATAGACAATCGTCGTGATGCAATGGCCGACAAAAATGGTGTAAGGACAACGATAGGGAGTCTAAGAAGAACATCGGCTAATTTAAGTCTCAAATGATCACCGGTACAAGAGAATCAAGGACTTAAGAAGAAAGCATACTCGTATCAAAAGGAAGTTATGATTAAGTAGGATTTTATCTTAGTTCCATGTTTATGAATTTATATTGCAATTATGCTAAAACTGGGGAGAGGAAATTGTAGAAAAAGCTAAGGTATGAATAGGATGATGTTGTAAGCAATTAAAGAGTTCGACCAAGGAACTAAAAAGGAGATGATGTGGTAGGTACATAAGGTCGACGAGTACAAAACGGAATGATCTAAAATAGCACCAAGAAGCAAGAAAGGAAGAGTGCCATATCTGAACAAGGGAATTTGTCTACTAGTAGAGAAATAAGGAGCAAGGCAAAAGAGTACACAATTAAGAGTGCTCATAGACCGGCAGGGAGCCGTAGCAATCATAAGTTAAGACCATCTTAATGGCAGCGGGAAACTCTAAGAATTCAAAAACAACAAAGAAAATAAAAGGAACTTGGACAAATTGGAAAAGAGGAGATAGAAGGATAAATACTAGACCCAAAGGATAGTAAATCTATGGGCAAAATTGGGTATATCAAACCCAATCCCTCCCAATTTGATTCAACCCTAAGAACCTAAGTAATTTGAATTCAAGAAAAAAGGACTCAAATGATTCCACAAATGAGCAACCTAACATGAATTCAATGGAACTTGCAATTCAATGCACAACTAAGAAATTACACTTAGTCAATAATCAACCAAACAAACTATCTATTAACTAAATCTCTCAAAATATAAATTCTCACAATATCCAAGCTAAGTCTTCCAAATGGATGACAAGAACTATTTATACTAATGCCTATTACACCAAAAGGCCCTAAAGTAGTGGCACTTTTGCAAAAATACCCACATGGGTCTTCAATTGCATCCAAAGCCTCATAACTTGCAATTATGACCTCCAATTGGCATTCTAACCCCATAACTTGCAAGTATGACCTCCAATTGCAATCTTAGCCCTGTAGTTGCACTTTTAGCCATTTTGCGCTTCTAGCCACTTTGCAACTCTTCCAATGCCAACTACCAAACATTGTAAATCCGGGAAGTCTTCTCTCCAATATCCTCTAAGGCATCCTTTTTCATGAACAAGGCTTGAAACTCTTGAAGTTCTCTTACTTGACTTCTAGTGAAAGTCCTTGTGCTTGTTGGGTTCATATCATCCTCCCCTTCTTGGAGAAGATTCGTCCTCGAATCTAAGGGCATACCTACAACACAAGAGGAAAGATCACTCACATTGAAAACATTATGAACATTATACTCACTTGGAAATTCGATCTTGTAGGCATTGTCATTGATCTTTTCAAGCACTTTGAATGGTCCATCTCCCCTTGGACTCAATTTTCCTTTTCGCATTTGCGGGAACCTTTCTTTTTGGAAGTGAACTTGGCCCAATCATCGGGTTGGAAGTCCACCTTTCTTCTCCCATGATTTTGTCTCTTGGCTACCTTGGTGTTGGCCTTGTCAATGCTCTCCTTTACCTTGGCATGGATTTTCATCATTTCAGCCGCCCTTTGCTTTGCATCTAAACTCACAACAACATCACTAGCCAAAGGGGTTAAGGTTAAAGGAATCAAAGGATTAAAGCCATAACATACTTCAAATGGAGTCATGCCAATAGAGGAATGGAGGGACCGATTGTAAGCAAACTCAATCAAAGGGTAAACGGTCCTCCCAAGAAGTGGGATTTCCTCTAATCATACTTATAAGCATACTCCCTAGAGTCCTATTCACTACTTCGGTTTGTCCATCCGTTTGAGGGTGGCAAGAAGTAGCGAACATGAGCTTGGTGCCAAGTGTACCCCAAAGACTCTTCCAAAAGTGACTAAGAAACTTGGAATCCCTATCACTAACAATAGTGCGGGGAACTCCATGTAACTTAAGAACATGATTCACAAACAAGGATGCTACATGAGATGCATCATCACATTTATGGCATGGTATAAAATGAGACATTTTTGAGAACCTATCTACCACAACAAAAATGCTATCATGACCCCTTTTGGTTCTTGGAAGACCCAATATAAAATCCATAGAAATGTCTATCCAGGGACCAATAGGAGTAGGAAGGGGAGTATACATACCTTGGGTCCGAGTCTTGGACTTGGCTTGCTTTCATTCCAAACATTGACCACATAGCTTTTCAACATCATGTCGCATCTTGGGCCAATAGAATTGCTCACCCAAAATGTCAAGTGTTTTGGCCACTCCAAAATGGCCCATCATTCCACCACTATGTGCTTCCTTGATGAACAACTCTCTCCATGAGCTCATTGGAACGCAAACTCTACCATTCTTGAATAGGAACCCATCAACAAGTTGGAACCTATCAACCCTCCTCCCTTGGGTCAACTCCTCACAAATCGCCTTAAAGTCGGGATCTTGAGAATAGAATCCCTTAAGGATTTCAAATCCCATCATTCTAGAAGTCATAGTGTTTAGCAAGACATACCTTCTAGATAATGCATCCGCCATCACATTGTCCTTCCCCTTTTTGTAATGGATCACATAAGGGAAAGCTTCAATCAATTCTACCTATTTCGCATGTCTCTTGTTGAGCTTGGATTGGCTCTTCAAATGTTTCAAGGATTCGTGATCCGATCGTATCACAAACTCCTTATGACACAAATAATATTGCCAATGGGTCAATACCCTCACAAGTGCATACAACTCCTTGTCATAAGTAGAGTAGTTCAATGACGCCCCTTTTAGCTTTTCACTAAAGCAAGCCAATGGCTTGCCTTCTTGCATCAATACTCGGCCAACCCCGGAAGCATCACACTCAACTTCAAAAGTTTTCTCAAAATTGGGTAATTGCAACTATGGTGACGAACTCAACATGGATTTCAATTCTTGAAACGCCTTCTCTTGCTCATCTCCCCAAACAAAAGGAACATCTTTCTTGATCAATTCGGTTAAGGGAGAGGTAATTGTACTAAAACCTTTTACAAACCTTCTATAGAAACTTGCCAACCCATGGAAACTCCTCACATCGGTTGCATTTTTAGGAGTTGGCCAAGTCCTAATAGACTCCGCTTTTTCTTCGTCAACCTCCACACCACTTGCACTCACCACAAAACCCAAGAACACCACTTTATCAACACAAAAAGAACATTTCTTGAGATTAGCAAACAATTTCTCAAGCAACAATACATCAAATACTTGTTTCAAATGGTCTACATGCTCCTCAATTGATTTGTTATACACAAGAATATCATCAAAGTAGACAACCAAAAACTTATTGACAAAGGGTTTCAAGACATGGTTCATCAATCGCATAAATGTGCTAGGTGCATTGGTTAGACCGAATGGCATGACAAGCCACTCATAGAGGCCAAAATTTGTTTTGAAGGCCGTTTTCCACTTATCACCGGGATGCATTCGAATTTGGTGATAGCCACTTCTAAGATCAATCTTCGAAAACACACTTGAGCCACAAAGCTCATCCAACATATCATCAAGCCTCGAAATGGGATAGAGATACTTTACCGTGATTTTGTTGATGGCTCTATAATCAATGCACATCCTCCAAGTTCCATCTTTCTTTGTAACAAGAATCACCGGAACGGCACACGGGCTAAGACTCTCCTTCACTAGCCCCTTTTTAAGAAGCTCATCCACTTGCCTTTGCAATTCTTTGTTTCTTCCGGATTGCTCCCATAAGCAGATTTGTTGGGAATTTGGGAACCCGGTACAAAGTCAATTTGGTGCTCAATACCTCTCAAGGGAGGTAAGCCATCGGGCATTTCCTCCGGAAACAAGGCTTCATATTCTGCAAAGAGAAGACATACTACTAGGCAAAGTGCTAGTAGCTTGGTTAGCATTTAGAAAAAGATCTTTGTTGACAAGACACACCATGAAGTGTCTCTCGTCAACCCCTTTTAAGCAATTACTTGGTTTGGCCAACAAACATTTCTTGGAACCATCTTGAGATGTCCCCTCTCCACTTATGACTAACAAAGTCTCCTTCTCACAATTCTCCTTTTCTTCCCTTTGATACTTCTCCCGTAGCTCCCTCATCACTCTATAATCCTCACTCACTTGGTAAGGGGTTAGTGGGTTAAGAATGTACTTCTTCCCCTTAACCACAAATGAGTACTTGTTAGTTCTCCCACTATGTTGGGCATCAACATCAAATTGCCAAGGTCTTCCAAGCAATAGATGGCAAGCTTGCATGGGTACCACATCACACAAAATCTCATCTTGGTACTTGCCAATGCTAAATTTGATAATGGCTTGCTTGTTGACCCTCATTTCGCCATATTCAATAAACCATTGGAGTTTGTAGGAATTAGTGTGCTTGCGGGTGGGGAATTTCATACTTTTAACTAAAAATTGGCTAACGGCATTCGTACAACTTCCACCATCAATGATTAAGGAGCACACCTTATCCACAATTTTGCAACGCGCATGAAATAATTTCTCCCTTTGGTCGCTCTCTTCCCTAGCTAGAGCCTCCATGGCTCTTCTAGCCACAATAGCATGATTCAAGGCTTCTTCATACCTTATCTCAACCTCTTCATTGGAATCATCCTCACACTCACTTCTTTCTCCTTCTTCTTCATGACCATCTACGCCCTCATGTTCATCATCGGTTCGATACCCATCCCTCACTATTGTGATAGTCCTCCGGTTGGGACACTCACTCAAAATATGCCCTCTCCCTTGGCACTTAAAGCATTGAATGGTAGAAGGTCGGTTATAGTTGGTGTTAGAATTATTGCCTCCTTTAGCCTTGTCATCACCTTTGGCTTGTAGTCAAATTTGTCTTGAGGTGCTTGAGTGTTGCTCTTAGGCTTATCCCAAGTGGAAGTTTTCCACTTTTCTTTGCCTTTGTTCTAAGTTGAAGACAATTTGCGTTTGTCTTTGTAGGACCTCTCTTCTTTTAGATCCGCCTCAACCTTGGATGCATCATGGAATGCCTCTTCAAGACTATTATAGTCTTTGAACCTCATCGGTTTAGAGATGTCTCGATTCAAGTTGGCTACAAACCTTATAATAGTGTACTCTTCATGCTCTTCTATCTTGGAATTCATCCTCAAACTCATCAAAGTACGCTTCCACACTTTTCAACCCTTGCTTCAACATGTACAACCTTTTGAGTAAATCTTGGTGGTATGTGGGTGGAAGCCACCTTGTCTCCATGAGCTCAATCAAGTCGTTCCAAGTTGGGAGATCATAGATGTGTTGTTGAGCTCTTTGTAACTTCTTGGATTCCCACCAAGTAGAAGCGTACCCCTCAAATTGAGTGAGGGCATACTTTGCCTTAAAGGCCTCGACACATTATTTGTGAGGAAGATGCGCTCACTTTGCAATTTTCGTTCAAGGAACTCTTCCGGATTGCTACCTCCTTGGAACGTAGGATGGTTCACCTTGATGGTGTTCAAATTCCGCTCATTATCTTGCCATCTTCCCCGGTCCTCATAACCTTGGGCCCTTCCTAAGTCTACATGACCTTGGAATCTAGGGTCATGGCCGGAAACCTCTCAAAACCTCTCTTCTTCCCCTCCCCGGTTATTCATTCCTCCACGCCTCCTCCTTGCCGGTTATCATCCCACCACCTTCCTTGTGGATAGTCATCATACTCCTCTTCATTCATGGGGTATTGGTAGTGGCGTTGGTATTGGTTTTGGTTAGGAAAGGGATCTTGTGTTTGGACTTGGGGTGGAGCTTGGGGTGTTTGTTGTAAGGTTGCTTTAGGGATTGCCTCATTCAAGTTGTGTTGGTAAACTTGGGGATAGGTTTGTCGATTGGTGTTTTGGAATGTGGAGTTTTGGGATGCGAAGTTGGTTGTTTGGGGGTGGTGGAGCTCTTTGGGTGGAGGTGGTTGTGGTGTTGGGATTGCACAAGGCATGTGCTTATCCCGGAGTAATGGTGGGAGTGGTATCTTGTGTTTTATCCCCATCACCTTCATTCCTAGAACGGGGAGTTCCCATTCTACTCGAACCCTCCATTTGAACTTTCTCAATACTCAACATCCGTTCATCCATACCCTTCAACTTCCCATTCACACCATTCATCTCTTCCATACCCGCTTGCATGCCCGAGATTTGATTCACGATCATAGCTAATGAACTTGCTATGGATGACATATCTACTACCTCTTGCGTCCTATCGCCTTGGTTAGACATGATGACCTGCAAAACTAGCAAACACGATTAGCAATAAAAGCCTCACGTCACTCGTATTGAACTCTCAACCTTACCACACTCCGTGCTCTTTCGAAGTTGTTGATGAATCGCTCGCCCAATCAAATTCACACGTTGCTTATCCTTTGTGGTAGAATGGATTTTTGTTTAGATGAACGACGGACGACTCAAACCAAACCGGACGAGAGCCAATAAAGTTTCAACGAGATAAAACGAAGAAAAGCTTGAAAGAAATTAGCACGAAAAAAAATGCGGACACAAGAACTAGTAGACACAAGTAGGAACAACTACTAAATGGCCACTAGTTAAGAGACACTAGAAAAGGGAATGTTAAAACCGAAAAATAAATAAAATTTCGGGCCCGGGTAGGTGATAACTTGAAAATGCGGCCGTGAAGCCCCGAGTGCTCCCTACCTGATTAGGGACACAATCAAACAAGCACTTCTAAGAAAATTTTGAAATTGGAATGAATTAGAAGTGATGGAAATCGAAGTTGAATCAAGAAACGAGCACCTTAGAATTGTTGCGGAAGATAGTGTTATATCACCTTTCACGACCAACTTACACGGGCCGTATAATATTATACGATCCGCATAATACGTCCGTATTCGAAGGACGAAATGAATAGAATGTCTCCAAGTCAACTCCTATTTCACGACCAGGTTCACGGGTCGTATAAAATTGTACGGTCCGTATAATACATCCGTACTTGAAGACCAAATTGTTGCGGTCCAAACCAAAGAACTCTATTCCACGACCAAGTTTCACGGGTTGTATAAAATTGTACGATCCGTATAATACGGTCGTACTTCGACGGATCAAATGTAACAGAAACTCTCCCAACCAGCTCTTGTACCACGACCAAGTTTCACGGGCCATATATAATTGTACGGTCTGTATAACTTGATGACAGCAGCTTCAGTGAAATTCGACTGCACCTCGTTTAGCTCGGGAATTGTGCTAGATTTTCTGAATTTGCTGACTTCTTGGGACCCACTCAACCTTGTATTTACCCTTTTTGGCTAGAAAAACAACTTTTCAACTTTTGACTTGGATTCCTTCGATCTAACTTTCCTTTTTATCTTCTTCTTCACCAAGAACAAAGATGAACAATGAAGAACACTCAAAAACCCAATGTGGTCCAAATCAACTCTTTTTGCCCCAATTTTTAGATCTAAGCTCCTTATCACTTAAACAACAAAGCCCAATATGAACCAAAGCTCAATTTCACCAAAATCAACTAAACCCACTTTGAGTTCTTCAAGCTTTGATGAACCTCTAATGGTGAAAACTTCAATTCTTACCCAAATGGCTTCAAATTTCGTTTCTAGATGTGTCTCACCACAACAAACTCAAATCTAACTTCAAAAACAACAAAATCAAAGCACAAAATGATTTTCGAATTTTTTTGGGATTTTCAAAAAAAAATTTTCAACTATGAAGAACCTAGGATTGAGGATTGTAGAAACAACACTCTAGCCTAAGCTCTGATACCAAATGATAAGATTCAACCTAGGGGAAACTCTAAGAATTCAAAAACAACAAAGAAAATAATAGAAACTTGGACAAATTGGAAAAGAGGAGATAGAAGGATAAATACTAGACCCAAAGGATAGTAAATCTATGGGCAAAATTGGGTATATCAAACCCAATCCCTCCCAATTTGATTCAACCCTAAGAACCTAATTAATTTGAATTCAAGAAAAAAGGACTCAAATGATTCCACAAATGAGCAACCTAATATGAATTCAATGGAACTTGCAATTCAATGCACAACTAAGAAATTACACTTAGTCAATAATCAACCAAACAAACTATCTATTAACTAAATCTCTCAAAATATAAATTCTCACAATATCCAAGCTAAGTCTTCCAAATGGATGACAAGAACTATTTATACTAATGCCTATTACACCAAAAAGCCCTAAAGTGGCTCTTTTGCAAAAATACCCACATGGGTCTTCAATTGCATCCAAAGCCTCATAACTTGCAATTATGACCTCCAATTGCCATTCTAACCCCATAACTTGCAAGTATGACCTCCAATTGCAATATTAGCCCTGTAGTTGCACTTTTAGCCATTTTGCGCTTCTAGCCACTTTGCAACTCTTCCAATGCCAACTCCCAAACATTGTAAATTCACGAAGTCTTCTCTCCAATCTCCTCTAAGGCATCCTTTTTCATGAACAAGGCTTGCAACTCTTGAAGTTCTCTTGCTTGACTTCTAGTGAAAGGCCTTGTGCTTGTTCAGGTTATATCATGAACCCTAAGTAACTCAGATATCAATTGACCACTGAGTACATACATAAGAACATGAGGATATGTAACTAATGAATGAGATCTATAGAGAATTGGAAGGATATAAAAAAAAAGATTAATGAGCCCATAGTATAATGGAAATCAGGAACTAAAGGAGGATAACCATTTCAAGAAACTAATAAAAGCGTCGTAAGCTCGCAAGGTACAACATTCGAGGACGAATGTTCCTAAGGGGGGAAGAATGTTACACCCTCCCTGTAAGAGTCCGTGCTACTTGACTTAAGACAAAATGAACGAGTTAAGAAAGTTCAAGGAAAGTTAATCGAGTTAGTAAGAATATCGTTATATATATATGGTTGCCTTAAGTATCCCGAGGTGACATGGCAACCTAAAGGATTTGAAATCGTGTTGTGAGTACGTATACGAAGCAATGTGAGTGCCCTTTTAAATTATTTGAGATTATTAGTAATGATATAGAAGATGGACAAAAGATATGAATATACTTTTCCGATTGGAGTTTCGTCGAAGCTTTGTGAGTTCTCTAGTTATGTTTAAGGTTATTGTGATTCTCCGGACCCTTCGAGACACGTGTATGGATTGTTATGGATGTATATGAGTATGTATATATATATGTATAAGAGGTTACATGAGGGTTGGAAGAGGATTAGAAGTTAAACGAATCTAAACGAAATGAATCGGAACAACTTCAGTAAAATCTCGAACCAGATTTTTAGCCCATATTGTTGGAGGCATATCTCCTAGTATATGAGGAGTTTTAAGGTGTTTCAAAAGCCTAAAATGAAGTTCATCGAGTCTAGTTTTTAATGAAACAAACCGCTTATCAAAATGATATCGGGATAAGGAGTTATGGACGATGCAAGTTGGGCTGGCGGGGCAGCAAGTTGAGACCCGATCCAAGCATTTACATTTCGGCCCATGAGGCCCATTAACGTTAATATATATATTGAAAATTCATTTGAGGGCTGGTCATTTGCATCTAGGAGCTTCCAAAATATTAGAGAGAGAGGGAGAGAACTTCTTGGCTAAGAAAGCCATTTTGATCAAAATCCGAGCCCCGAATCCCGAATCTCATGAAGAGAAAAGTGTTGCGTCGCGTTGCCTTCCGTTTGAGCTAAAAATCAACCAAAAATTGTAGGGTTGACGTGGTTGCTGCTTACTTAAGGTAAGATTAAGGTCCCTTTTTCATTGTTAATAAGTTTAATTAGGGTTTTAACGGATTAGAACGGAAAAATAGGCCATAAACTCATTTGTTGCTTTGTTGCGATTTATGGATCGGGGGCTGTTTTAGTTGGATTAAATGGATGGGATTAGCTGAGTTATGATGTATATTAATGGTTGGTATTGTTGTGGATGTTGTTGATGATATTTTGGGGCTGTTTGGTACGATTTTTGTGGCTGTTTTGTGATAATATTTTGGGGCTGTTTGGTATGATTTTCGTGGCTGCATGTGTTGTTGATATTGTTGTGATTATTTTGGGTTGTTGGTGAGTTGGGACGGAGTAAGAAAAATAAGGGAAATGATGCCGGATTTTTGTTAGATTGTTTGTTAGCTTACAATGAGTAGTAAAGAATGACTTTCATCTAATTGTGGCGTAATTATTGCCTTGTTATAGATTACCAACTTGGACAGTAGATTTTAGACAAATAGACGTGCTTCAAGGTATGTAAAGCTATCCCTTCCTTCTTTTTTTGGCATGAATTACATAAACGAGCGAACGGTGAACATACATAATTCCAAAGAATTCTAGTTCTCAGCGGTACTTGACATGATAGTTGTCTTTGATTCTCCAGTGTTGGTTTATTCTAATTATTCTATTGACTCTCAGATGATGATTTAATTTGTATATGGTTGCTCATGATATTCTACTCGTGCATGCTGTTAATATATCATTCACCGAGTCCCGGGCCGGGTATGTATTCGTGCACAGTTTCATTGCATTGCTCACCGAGTCCCTCACTAGAGGGCCGGGTACGGTATATATATATATGATTATTTCACCGAGACCCTCACTAGAGGGCCGGGTACGGTATATATGTATATGACTTCATTCACCGAGTCTCATAATGGGAAGTACGGTATATTATATAGATATGCATGACTCTCGTCTCATAAGGCTAGCATTGGTATCTTTGATTATCATACTTGTCTCCTATTATCTTTTATTCAGTCATGATCTTCTTTATTGTATTTCATGCTTTATATACTCAGTACATTTCTCGTATTGACCCCCTTTCTTCGGGGGTCGCGTTTCACGTACACTCGGTTGGTGATCCTAAGCCTAGGACTTCGCTCATTGTTTGGAGAGCTCCATTATTCCGGAGCCTAAGTCATTTTGGTACAGATCCTTTGATATAGACTTACGCATATCCAGGTGATAACAACGAGGTTAGGGAGATCCCAAATTTATAATTAAAATATAAGAAGTGCGGAAGCAAATATAGAAAAGAATATAAAAACTAGAAAATAAAAGATATGGGAAATTCGAAGGAACAAGCCACGAATTTTCAAAAATAACGTTCTAACGTCTTGACAAGATCCAAGTAACAACGTATAGATTTATAGGAAGAAATCTAACGCCTTTACTTGAGATAACAAATCAAAAACAGTAGATTAGGATCCTGACCGCTTTGTGAGTAACTTAAGACAACAATTAGTATTTAGAAGAAATTATCTTACTACCTTGAACTAAGAACTAGTTAGGTTGAAAGATAAATCCTAAAGTAATGCCACAAAGGTTCAAAAGAACTCTCAATATAATATAGTCTTCAAAATCTAATTTACAATGAATGACAATCACCCCTTTATATAGTTGTAATGGAAGGAACTAGTCAAAATAGAAATAAATGGGAATTATCTTCCCTAGAAACATAGAAGACTTCCCACACTAGGACCAATGTAGTCAACATAGATTAAAACAACCTAGAAGACTACCCACACTTGGACCAATGCAAGTCAACATAGATTAAAACAACAATTAAATATTTATTCTAGAAACTAATATTTGGGCTATTTGGGCTGCTGGAAACTTCTTCTTTTGGGGCTGATTTGGGCCTCATTTCATCTCACTTTGGACTTTAATTTGGGCCTCCAAATAGGTGTAAGACTTGAGGAAAAAATCTGAATAGGGCTGGAGGTCTTCTGCCATCACAAGACAATTTTTTAATTGCTAATTGAAGCCCGTTGATCTTGGCATAACATTTCCTTGTCATTCAATGGAGTTGAGCTTCCATGGCTGCTATCATTCTCCCCTTTTTAAAGAAGATTCGTCTCGAATCTTAGTGGTGACCTTATTTGCTATTTAATGCATTTGAGCCTTCTTGGTTGCTATCATTCTTCCTCTCTTAAAGATGATTCTCGTCCTTGAATCTTGATATTTTCGTGCAAGCAACATGATAATCACAATAAGTAGAAAAACACAACAACCACTTGGTATGAGTAACACAAGGTAGTGACCATGCAACCATTTAATCCACTTATTATTTTTATGCACAGCCACTCCTTTTAAATGTCCAAGTATAACATTAGCTAACAGGAAAATGTAATCACCACACAAGCACTAAAAACACAATTCATAAGCTCTTTAAACTGCAGAGGGTCATTAGCTAGACCAAAAGCGTATGAATACAAGGAAAACATACCATATTTGCTCTTGCTAAATAATTTAACTGCACCATTAGATATACAATAATCAAGATATGGATCAAAAGTAATTTCGTCAAGAAGTGGCTTGGAATAAACCTGCAAAAAAGGATCGACGAAACAAGATAAAGATATTGTGAAATTAGCAATATGTGAGCACTTATCCTTTTCCACACTTGAGCGACTATATCCTGCATTTAGCTCAACTTCCTTAATATCTAAGACACCAAAAGCTTCATGTGTCTCATTATCTTCATTGGGAATTTCACCATCTTTTCTTCCTTCATTGGTATCCCAAAGTGGACAAAAATAAAGCGCAAACTCATCTTTATTATCATCCCACAATGGGTTATCACATAATTTAAAACCTTGACTAATGAGATTAGTCATATCCCCTTCCATTGCTACAACTAAAAGACTACTGGCATAGTGCACATTAGACATGCATGAGTTCTCATCAACAACTACATCACTAGAGTCAAATAAAGAATGACCTAAACAAGGAGCATAACTCTCATCCATAGGTGATGAAACAACAGATTCAAAAATTGAATTATCATAACTCTTACCTACAATTCCTTCACATTCAATGGCTTTTAAAGCACATAAAGTATTAGGTTTAGCCATTTTACCACAAGTTGCTTCCTTAAAGGATCTTCTACCTTGGTCTACATGTGATGTAGCACTTGAAAATTTTGCAGAATCTTCTTGGCAACATACGATCTTTATCTCTTTTCTTTCTTTGTTCTAAAGACCGCATGGGCGCTTGTTCCGAAACCCGCAATGTAGATTCAAAAACACTAGAAAGACAAAGAGTAAGGAGGTTAGAAGATAAACAAGAACCATTCTCACTTGAGCTCTCTTTTGATTCTCTCAATTCTTGTAACAGAACACTTTTTGTTCTAACACCTTTGCCTTCACTCTCATTCTTTTCACTCTTGCTTTTGTTTTTCTCTCCATTTTTTTCTTGTGACAACTCACTCGCTTTTCTCAACTTAAACTTTCCTTTTTCCTCTCTTGAGTTGCCATTTTGCACTCCCTTACTCCACCCAATTTTGTCTCTCTCTTCCTTATAATTTTCTTTTTCACTCAGTTCTTTTATTCTCTCATCTTCTCTTTTTTCTGGAGGTTTAGGAACTTCTGTTAGTGTAAGAGAAGTTACACATGATGAAGAGTCACTCTTTTGTTCACAACTTGACTCCTCCTCTTGGAAGATTACATACTTAACCATCTTATTGGAACGAATAGCACTTTTGGAGTTAGCTTCATCTTGGGACAGTAGATATAGAATGAATCGCGCCTCAATTCCTCCTTTAAATCACTCCACGTCAAAAGTAGCCGATTAAATTTCACCCAATGAGGGTTACGATAATCATCGACTAACTTCCGTAATTTCAAGGACAATGCCCTTGTGGCAAACTCCAATTTTTCCATATCCCAAAAATTGTTACAAGCACATATGTGCTCCATATAGTATTCCCATCGTAGGTGAGTTTCTTTACTAGCACACATGCACAATCTTGGTAGTACCACATGATTACTACCGCACTTGGCCAATCCTTCATAATCATAGATTCTTGCAATTGTGAAAGACATAGTTATTTTAAAGAAATGTATCACTCGCTTATTTATTTTTTTTTTTTTGGCTTTTTCCCTCAATTATTCTCACCCACTCTTGCCTTTTTCCCCTCAAATAACCTTTGAAAAAACACTTTGTGGATTTATAATTAAACCCCACTAGAATCAAGCCCTTAGTAGTAAAATATAGAATTTTAGGGCACTAAAGAAAGTGAAGAACCAATCCTAGAAAGAATTAGAATTTAGTTGAAACAAGACTCGAACAAAAAATGATTTTTTTTTTTAACAAGATAAAAAGACTAAGAAAAAAAATTGATTGCTTCTAATCCTTAAAGATCTAGGATCCCCTCGTCTTGTTTTCTATCTTAATCTTTAGAAAACAAATAGATGGAAGAAATTTCTTGGAGAGCAAACACCCAACTTTTTTTTCCTTTTTTTTTTCTCGTTTCATTTTTTTTTAATTTTTTTTTTTTTTTTGCTCTTTTCTTTTTTTCAAGAAATCCCCAAGATTATTAAGAACGGAATCTTGATAGAACTGCTCTGATACCACTTGATAACAACGAGGTTAGGGAGATCCCAAATTTATAATTAAAATATAAGAAGTGCGGAAGCAAATATAGAAAAGAATATAAAAACTAGAAAATAAAAGATATGGGAAATTCGAAGGAACAATCCACGAATTTCCAAGAACAACGTTCTAACGTCTTGACAAGATCCAAGTAACAACGTATAGATTTATAGGAAGAAATCTAACGCCTTTACTTGAGATAACAAATCAAAAATAGTATATTAGGATCCTGACCGCTTTGTGAGTAACTTAAGACAACAATTAGTATTTAGAACTAATCGCCTTCGAAAGAATATCAAAAAGAAATCAAAGATATCAAAGAAGAAATTATCTTACTACCATGAACTAAGAACTAGTTAGGTTGAAAGATAAATCCTAAAGTAATGCCACAAAGGTTCAAAAGAACTCTCAATATAATATATTCTTCAAAATCTGATTTACAATGAATGACAATCACCCCTTTATATAGTTGTAAAGGAAGGAACTAGTCAAAATAGAAATAAATGGGAATTATCTTCCCTAGAAACATAGAAGACTTCCCACACTAGGACCAATGTAGTCAACATAGATTAAAACAACCTAGAAGACTACCCACACTTGTACCAATGCAAGTCAACATAGATTAAAACAACAATTAAATATTTATTCTAGAAACTAATATTTGGGCCAATTTGGGCTGCTGGAAACTTCTTCTTTTGGGGCTGATTTGGGCCTCATTTCATCTCACTTTGGACTTTAATTTGGGCCTCCAAATAGGTGTAAGACTTGAGGAAAAAATCCGAATAGGGCTGGAGGTCTTCTGCCATCACAAGACAATTTTTTAATTGCTAATTGAAGCCCGTTGATCTTGGCATAACATTTCCTTGTCCTTCAATGGAGTTGAGCTTCCATGGCTGCTATCACCAGGGGTACGGCGGGGCCCTGTCCCGTCATATTTCACTATTATACTCTTAGAGGTCTGTAGACATGTGTGGGTTGTATATAGGTGGTTTTGGTCAGCTATATCGATATGGTTCGTTTTGGATATTCCCGTATATAGTGGCAGCCTTGTCGGCTTGCATATTATGTTATGTTTTGGTTAGCTGTGACTCCTCAGGAGACAGGTTCATTATGATATATGACGTTATGAGTCTATAGCTTGCTTTTACAAATTTTCATATTGTCCTTAGTTTAAGTCGATTATATCTAGCGAGGTGTTCGTATACGAGTGTCAGCTCGGGCCTTTGGTCACGGCTCATCGGGTTGGGTCGTGACAAGTATAATATGTGTATATATATATATATATATATAAGGCATTACCAAGTTCTACTATTTCATTTTGCTTATGCACTGCACTCATTCTCATTCTTCATGTACACATATAAGGCACGATTGACGGGATTGTAATCTTTATTGTAACGCCTATATATATATATATATATATATATATATATATATATATATATATATATATATATATATATATATATATATATATATAAGGCACGGTTGGCGGGGTGGTGCGTGACCTTTGTTGTGATGTATATATATATTTAAGGCATAGTTGACACGGGGTGACGCGTGACCTTTGTTGTCATGTATATATATATATAAGGCACGGTTGACGGGGGGTGATGTCGTGGCCTTTGATGTGATGTGTGTGTATATATATATAAGGCATAGTTGACAGGGGGTGACACTGTGACCTTTGTTGTGATTTATATATATATAAGGCATAGTTGACAGGGGGTGACGCTGTGGCCTTCGTTGTGATGTATATATATATATAAGACACAGTTAACAGGGGGTGACGCTGTGGCCTTTGTTGTGATGTATATATATAAGGCACAATTAACAGGGGGTAGCGCTGTGGCCTATGATGTGATGTTTATATATATGAGGCACAATTGACAGGGGGTGATGCTGTGGCCTATGTTGTGATGTTTTTAGGGGTGACGATGTGGCCAATGTTGTGGCATTTCTATAAATATATGTGTTTTGTTGATATAGCCATAATGATTTATTTATCTTTGCACATTCGTTGAAATGTCTCAGATGTCTTCCATGATTTTATGTACATATTGATTTAAAAAGGTTAAAGTTGCATGTATGGTATCCGCCTTAAGAGGCAATCAAATGTATAGGTCATCTTTATCTCGTTATGTTCTATATTTCTTATTATGTTGTTATTCATGCCTTACATACTTAGTACCTTAATCTTGACGTCCGACGTCCTTGGACGCTACGTTTCATGCCACGTGTATATACAAATGAGTAGAAGACATTGGCTATAGGACGTTCCCGTGCTATCGGATTGGTCGGCCTCCATCTCGGTTCGGAGTGTTGCCGAGTCGCAGTACTTATGTTATGGTATCTCGTGTATGTTAGAGACTTTTGCGAGACAATGTCTGTGGATAGTGCGTCGAGATGTCGTCGATTGTGTAGCGACCATACAGGTCGATGTGTTTTTATGCTTTATTTCTAAAGATTTTATTCGACTAAACGTTTTCTTTGAATTAACGATAAGGAGAAGTCCCCTCGATTTGACAAAAGAGTTTTATTGAAAAGTTTATTTTACTCGACTGGATGCGTCATTTCGTAGATTAAAGGTTCACAAAGAGTTGTGACCCCGGATGGAATAGTGGTATAGCACTCGGCCCGAGTAGGGTCTTGGGTGTGGGTCGCGGCCCTCCGGTTTGGGTCGTGAGGTGGTATCGAGTAGTTCGTCCAAGGGTTGTTTGCGTAAAGTCTTGTCCAAGAGAGTCTTGTTTATGGTGTTGCGCCACATTTATAAATAGGAGGCTACGGGGCATTTAGGATGGTTACCCTTCTTTCATATCTAAGATCGTGCGATAAGAGCAAAGTCATAGGAAATGAAATTCCTTGCACTAACCCTTGATTTCAGTGGAAGAGTGGTACTGGAAAAGGGACTGAACGATGATATTGGGATTGCAGGGATAATATAAGTTGAAGGAATCAGTATAGAGGTAAATATTGGTAAAAAGGATTATGAGTCGATATGGTAAGAATATTGCAAGTATGATTGAAATGTATATAGCTAATGAATGGAAAGAGGGAAGTGACTAGAAAAGTACAAAAAGGACGATCGATAAAGGTTAGGGTATATTTTTAGTTATGACGCAAGAGGTAAGTTTCGTTATCTTTGCATTTTCGTTCGATATTATGAGAGCCATTCCCATGGCTAAGATGTGCTAAGTATGTATATATTTGCCCCTGTGAGGCATTGTATGTATTTTCTTGGCTGCGTGTAGGTCTGGGATAGTAAGAAATATAATAGGCACTCTGCCAAATTCTCCAAAAAAATTTAAGGACAAGGACCAAAGAAGGACAAAGACAAAAGATTTAGGAGATCACGAAGATTATACGTCTATGATTGTTACAGATTGCTTAATGGGAAAGTATGGGATAAGATGATATGGAATGATGAGATGAATATTACACTACAAGTTGACATTGGGCATTAATTATTGGAATAAAAAGTACTATTCTCGTGGGATGAGATAGTTGGGTACATCATTATTTTGAGTATCCCTAGGGATTATTGTAGGCAAGATTTGGGATTTAAAGTAGTATTTTTGGGTAATGACAAGTAGGGAACTTGAAGGATTTGTAGGTGAAAGAACAAAAGCGATGACGAAAGGATGATTATGCGATGAAATTTCGATTGAGAATGGCAATGGAATACAACACCATAAGGTAAAGCCTTTAAGGGGGAAAGAGAGTAAGCTTAGGTACGAGCACACGGACTGAAATAATATGTGGTAGATGATGTATTGTGAATGGATTATAGAGATAGTTCGAAGTAAGAATTGTTGTGGGAATAAGATTAACAAAATCTAAAGGCAAGTCAAGAAATGAATAGAGTAACAAAGAGTATCTTTTGAGACCGCACCGAAAATAATTCATGGGAAGAAAAGAAATTGAACGATATTCTAGTAGGGGAACTTAATGTCCACAAAATGGGAAGAATATGACAAGAAAATAGAAGGGAATGCAAGGGAGTTTTAAGATAGTCTTGGTGTGCATGAAGAATGGTTAATGAGGAAGATGATTAGTAGTTCGAAGGATTAAAATTGGTTACATTCGAGGTTTTGTAGGAACAAGGTCCGTTGGGGGATTCGGGGGAAAGTCGACAAATGAGTTCTGTTGTGGCTTAATATAAAGAGAAGGTTTTCACGACTAACTCAAAAGAAATGATTTATAGAAAGGATTATGGAATTGATTATATGTTAAGGTTGAGTTAAAGAATGTCATAAAGATATGGGTTGTTCCTGTTATACTTTAGGATGCTGGAGATATTAAGATGATTTTATATAAGTTGAGATTAGGTGAATTGGGATTACTTAGTTCCTACAGATCGGAAGTTGTCGGTAAAACAAAGTGTTATATCCCGTACTTTTGTTCGTTGGATTATTCGTAAGTTAATCGACATAAGTTCAAGGACAAGATTATTTTTGAGATATGAGACAAGGACTTTTTAATCCCAATTTTAATATTGCACGGTTTGCTAATTAATTACAATTAATGTAGGAACATTAGTGAAGTGGGAAATTAACAACCATGATCAGATTATTAAGTGGGCCCCACTAAAATATGGACAATTATGATTGGAGCATGGATGATGACATGCTAAAGTGGGACATGTGTCAAGTGGTCTGCTTGCCTATATATATATATTTTGATGACTAATTATCTATACATTTTCATCTTCACAAAATTTCATTTGAGAGAGGTTTACAACAGCCATGGCTGCTACCTTGTAGCTCACGGCCAAATCTCAAGAGTTTGAAAGAAAGAAAATTTTAATTTTCTAGTAGGTGTTCTAAACGTCCAAAAGGAGAGCTGCAGAATATTATCTACATCTTAGATTTCATTTTGGTTCTTTCTTTCTCTTCACAAAAAAGTGACCAAGAACCATAGTTTACCTTTGAGAATTGTTCTTCACCTTAGGAATTCATTGGAAGCAAGGAAAATGTCAAACAAGCTTGCTCAATTAAATTCTATGTAGCAAGAACATTTAGTCATTTATGGAAGCAAGTTAGTTCTTCTTCAAGGATTTTAAAGAGAGAGTTGTTCTTGACAAGTTCTAGTTGAAGTGGCAATAGGAGTTGTTCTGGACATCTAAGGTAAGAAGTCTCCTTACTTCATGTGTGTGAGCTTTGTGCAGATGTTAGAAGTATTAGTTCCATGAAAACATATGGGCAAAATTTGAACTTGAACTTGTAGACTAGTGTTGGATATTGTTTTATTGGATTGTGGAGTTGTTCTTACATTTTGAAAGGCTGGGACGGGTGGTGATTGATTGCTCGATTACTCTTGAATCTTGCTAAATTGTTATTGTTGTTGTTCGATTTGAAAGAAAAGATAAGTCCAAAACGTACTTTTTGTAACCGAAAGATTATTTTGGGGGGTGAATTGTCAAT